>NC_092823.1:107649426-107744426 GCF_023375885.2 Dermacentor andersoni
ATTACTTTTCGAAGCGAGATCGGGATGCTTAGAACACGCACCTATAAAGCGAGATATAAGAAGGAAGAAGGAGCATGTGCTTGCTGTGGTAAAGCTAGGGAAACTACGGAGCATGTTTTATTAGAATGTGAAGACGCCTACCCAGCGGTCGATTTAGGCACCACTGGCCTCCTTGAAGCCCTTGGGTTCAGAGGGAGCAGTGGTAAAGCAAACAGGTCCGCAATAAACACGAGTAAGGGGCGACTGGAAGATTGGTGGAAGAAAAGTAGGGAAACGACAAAGGACGGGGTCGTACAAAAGCACAATTCGCAATAGGGGATCAGAAAATTTATCTTAACTTGGCGCTTATTTCAGACGGCATTTCTTGCCTGCTGCAAACCTGTTTCTAGCTCATTGCTCAGGGAACCCGCTGTGCCTGTGTCATCGCATGATGCGCGCTGTAATTTCGTGGGCAAATCAAGGAATGTCTCGAGCTGGAGGAGCTCAACCTCCCGACATAGGAACTTGAAGAAGCCATTGCATCCAAACACGATGGAGGTTCGGAGGGTCATGATGCCTCGGAGGGATGGAACAAAGGACGGGGCACTGGTGTAGCAAGGGTGAGAGTGGTTGAACGAGGGATGTGCGTCGAATGCCGCGCGGGAATTTTGAGCGTAGTCGCGGGCTTCTTTCACGCTCTTAAAAAGAAGCAACACTTTTATTCACGTATTCAGCAACAGAAAGCCGTATCAGGAGTTTTGCAGACACTTTGAATGTAATTATAACATGAGAATTAAGTAATTAGAACTAATTGAGTAATTAGGCTTAATGCAAAAATAAATTATAGGGGAGTCGCCAAGCGACGGTAAACAGCATTACCTTTCTTATTGTCCAACTACGTGGCATTTGCATATCTTTAGATCTTGGTGTCTGATAGTTGGGACACCTTGTATAGCGTATTGTTTCATCGCCTAAAACCGTGTAGAACGAAGTCGTTAATCAGCACCTATGTAGCCGTTGTACGCAGGCCGATAGCATGTGCATCTCATGCAACTCCCTACAATTGCTGGCGCTCGGCGATCAACGTCCCGGCAATTGATTGTGTTAGAACAATTGTTCTTTTCCGCCATTGTATCAGCGGTGACAGAAAGCTATTCGCTTTGAAAAGCCAGCTCTAGCGTTTCACGTCTCAGCGCTGCATAACCCGGGTGCAGCGAATCCGAACTGATCTCCCGTACAAGTCCACCCAGTTCATTATTCTTCCCTGATGTAATTATCCACGTCAAATGGGTTTCTCGGGAGACTGAAATAGTTGCGCAATTTCACTAATTGCCTACAAAACTCATTCATTCGAGGCTTTGTCAAGCTACTGGTTTGTTCAGTGCGACGTTCGAAATCGTCTGATTGGGATAGAACGAGGGTTAATTTAACTCTGACTGTGCACTTTCTCTGCAGGGAACCCGCTCAATTTGGGCTTGCAAATTCTGTGCTTCTTCGGAGCTGTCGGGGCTATTGTGATCACGCTACTAACTCTGGACGCACTGGGACGCTACGTTCTTCACAGTAGAGAGGTACGCACCCCAATCGGACTCTCTCCCTAACGTCTTATTAGGGCAACTCACGTTGACATGTGGCTTGCCATTTCCGTAACACTCGGATCCAACAGCCTATCCAAGACATAACCCATGAACCACGTAAAAAAAAAGAAAGAAAGAAAGAGAAAGAAAGAATTGTTCCGACGTGAATCCTCCTGCCCGCATCAAGTTATTATCACAGAGAACACAACAAAAATGAACAATCCTGGACGGAGTACTGCAGTGATTTTTTTTACCCCGTCAAGGAAATGGTTGATTGGATTACTCTGTGCCAACTCGGAAAATTGGTTTTCAAAAGTACAGACGACAAAAGAAGAGCAATGAGTTTCCCAACTTGGCGGGGATATTTATATATATTTTTGTGTGTGGTGTTTTAGTGCTTGGCACGGACTGCGAATTTTAATTTATTTATTAGTTCATTGCTCAATTTATTGACGCATACTGCAGCTCTTTAGGTATATAGAAGTAGTGGGCAGAAAGTAGACACACACATGCACTGAACGGTAAATACGAACCGAACAGTATCCTAGAATAATTTAAAATGGATGCAAAGCTAGAAAAGCACTGTTGGTGTGAACGGCATAGGGATACAATGTTTACTTATACAGTGATGTTAGGGCTTTCAGGAGTTCTGACAACGACACTGATCCAATAATGTCAGGTAAATAATTCCAATGATCAAGAGTACATGGAAAAAACTGTATTTGAATATGTCAACGGCGTGAGTAGAAAGGCACGAGGTCTAAAGCGTGGTGGCTTCGAGTAAAAGAGGCGTTGGCAACAGTTAGGAGACTCGTATTGGAGAGATAGCGTAATACATTAAAAAAGTACGCAGTAACTTTAATGACTCGTGCTTCTGCCGCAATGAAAGTAATAGAAGGTTAGACGTGTGAATAGCTAATGATGGTGAGACATAGTGGTCACGCCTACGGTAAATGAAGCGCGTGGCTTTTCAATGCACGGTGGCGATCGCATCAATTTCAAAATGTTTATGTGGCTTTCTTATAGCAGAAGACATTTCTAAGATAGAACATATGAATGATTTGTATGTTAGTAGTTTCGCTTCTTTCGGTCCCTTGGTTAATGTTCTGTGTAAGTAACCCGACTTCTTTAACACATTCGAACAGATATATCGAACGCGTTTAGACCACTACATGTTATAAATAAAACATACACCCATGTATTTGTAATGGCTCACCCTCGTGAGTGAAACAACTTCTGAACAGTTATCAAAAACCGAAGGGGAGGTAATCATGTCGTACAGAACGCAGTCGTCAGCGTACAGACAGGCTTTAGGTGCTATATTACTAAGCAAATTGTTAACATCAAGTAAAAATAATAGCGCACTGAGCACAGACCGCTGTGGTATTTTTTACGTTACTTTACCTGTATCTGAGTTACCATAGTTAAAGCCCATTAACTCTGTACGTAATGAAAGAAAACTTGAAATCCATTAAACTAAAAGCGGGTTTTTCAATATCATATTATGTTTATGGAGGCGTTTAATGTGAAGTACGCTGTCAAATGCTTTGCAAAAGCCGATGAATATGGCATCGATTCTATATACTAAATCTAGATTAAAACAAATGACTTGAGCAAATTCTGGTAATTGAGTTACTGTGCTGTAACCGCGCAGACAGCAATGTAGAAAACAGGTAAGAAGATCGTTCTTTTCAAGAAATTCAATAATGTGTTTATGAATGATTTGTTCTAGCACCTTGCATGAATGGGTCTGTAATTAGTTGAAAGTTGCTTGTCATCTTACATGCATAGAGGAACAACTTACACGACCTTCCATAACGACGGGACTGTACACATGCTCATTGACATCTGGAAGGTGGCGAAGACATACTGTGAAATCCAGAAGGGATAAAGAACTAACAATGAGTGATATATTCGGTCGGGCCAAGCACACGTCTTGGTGTCCAGACACACTATGTGTATCTAAAGTGATGTCAGTGATTGTATGTGTTGTATCATGAGTAAAGGCTGGAATGACTTTGTTATATCTAGCGAAGCCAGACTGAAAGTACGTGTAGAAAGCGTTCGAAATGATAGAGGGATTCTTAATGATGCTATAATGATTATACATGAAGAATAGGATGTTTCACTGGGTGAGATTTAGCTCCAGAATTTCCGAGGGTTAGTGTTAAGCAGAGCCGGAAGCTGAGTGCCATAGAAAAATTCTTTTGTGGTAGCTTTTTTGTGACGCAGTTCTTCTGCATGTGTGAATAGAGCGTGCCACTGTGGGTTACCAGAGCGTTTTGAACGTCTTAAGCTTGCAACACAACATAACAGGTGCAATATGTGACGATTATTCCAAGGAATATTAGTTTTATGTATTGTTTTCATTAACAAGAAACGATCGACGCAGGACCTGATGGGGTTCTCAAAGGAATCCACGTCACTTGAGATACTAAGCGCAAGAAAATAATTAAAGCCGCTTGCAAACTCATCGATAATCGAAACATCGTCAGCTTTCTCAAAGTCAAGAGACGTAGAAAAAGTAAAACGCTGCTTGAAATCTTGAAAATGGTTCAAAGACACAATGACCACGTTGTGAGGAGATATCATCATTTATATTTTCATAATGACAACCCGAAGCAGCTAAGTCGGCACTAATAAATACTAAGCCTAGAGTAGCATTCAGTCGCGTTGAATTGTGCACGATTTGTTTTAGGCCAAGGTACGAAGAGAGGTTTAATAAACATCATACGCAGTACGTCGATTTGATAAGCACCTAGAAGGCCGAGGACACCGAGGACAACAAAATTTTTAGAGGCGGTGAGATTGTGATTGTGAGCGCTCTAGTGATTCAGATGAACTAATAGTGGGGCAGTAGAGTACGCATACTGTTAAATGCTGCTGTGCAATGTGCACCCTACAACAAACCCATTCACTTTCGGCAGGAGTACGAAGAATAGTGACCTGGAAGTACGACCAAAATAACGCAACGCAGCCTCCTCTTTGCCTTCGATGATCTTTTCTAACAATGACATAACCTGGCGGAGTTACTTCAGAGTCAGACTCCTTTGTGCAGCCAAGTTTCTGTGATAACAATGATATGCGGGCTGCATGGTGAAATAGGTGACAGGAAATGAGGGAATTTATTAGTCACACATCTGGCGTTAATATATAAAACAGCGAGCTTTTCAGGATGCAGCAACTACGATCAACAAGAGTGTGTGCAGTTCGATACAGTAGCGGCTGGTGTAGAATCATGATTACCACATGCCTTAAAAGATATCGCGAAACAGCGTTCACGTTATAAAGAAAATTGTGGATGATAACATGACAAAAACATAACTTTGCAGTTGAGCCGTTATTCCGATGCACTAAAGCTGCTTCCCGGAGTGTCTTTCGAGTGGCCCGAACTCTATTCGAAAGATCTCTGAAATTAAGGTTATGGCCCTCAGGCTTAAAAGCAGTTTTAAACAATACACGTTTGTCAATGAAATACAACAATTTTATCACGACAGGACGAGGACGCTCATTCCACATGCTGCCAAATCTGCGGAATTGCTCAATTTGTGGACATTTAGGAAGAATTTTTTCCTGAAGCACGTGCAAAATACTAGAAAGCAAGGTACCACAGATCTCGTCAATGTTCTCCTCAGAACCGTGCATGATTATGTTATTGCGTCTCGAACAATTTTCCAAATCCTGGTTATTTGCTGTAAGTTTGACAACTGTTCTGTTTAGATGCGACAGCTCTGCATGCAAATCCTTGCGCATAACTGTGGATGAATCGATTCGAGAGCAGCGACGCGGATCGCCAGTGAATCAAAACGAGAGTTCACAAAGTTCTTAATTTCAGAAATGCCACTGGATGTCTGTTTCTGATTCGCTAACACGTCGGTTAAGCATAGTACAAGTGCCGGCTTATAAATGGTAGCAATCTGGTTGAGCGGAACTTAATATCGCTTAGTAAAGTGGATTTATGCATTTACCTACGTGGGCTAAGAATATGAATCTGGTGACATGTACCATAATATCTGAAGAAAAAGCAAATCGTGCTCCAAAAGGCCTTTAATTTGGTATCAGCGACACTGGTTAATTGGACATCTCAAGCATAGCAAAGTCACACAGCCCTAGTTATACATCTAGCTGCGAAGGCAAAGCCCCTTCTTGGCGTCCTGTGGCAGTTACGTCAACCAGGCGCGGGAGCTTTCTTGGAGCATTACCGGCAGTTTCTTCAAAGTTCGTGCTCCAGAAGGTGGTGCAGTGACCCGTCTGTTGTCTTCATCACTTGCGCATGCTATGTTCATCGATCGCTTTTGCCCTTTAGACACATAGGTGTAAACTTTGCCGGAATATTGTAGCTCAATATGCCGTTCCCTCCCTCGCGGCTCAGCATGGGAAGCGGAAACATCGACGCCGACGCTTGTCGAAGTTTACTCATAATCTGAACACGTTAATGACAAACAAATAAATAAACACGAATAAGGCGTTCAACGCAAGGTTGAAAGATCAATTACCCATCCCACAGCTAATTTCACCCTGCGACATCAGTGGTGACGTTAGAACAGGCTTGGTATCAGGAATAAGAGCACTAGTGGTGACATCTTAACATAGACTGTTAAAATACCGAACGTCCCTTCAGAGGTCCTGTCAAAACTTGCTATATGAGCAGCTGCGGAAACCTGCGATGATAGGTCACGTGATAAGGTAGTGGTTGTTCGACAAATGTTGAGTTTGCGAGCCCCCCTCGACCGTAGTAACGAAGCAGGCATTCGCACAAAACACCGAGAGGTTACCTTGCTTGTACATGTCCAGCAGGGTCTCTCTTAGCCAGGCAGAGAACAAAGGCAGCGTCACCCGGTGTAATCAGAACATAACAAAAAAAAGGAACGGCAACACATTGCCGTGGCTAGTCCGGCATTAACAAGATGTCCGAATCGGCGCCGCCCCAAAGATTTAACGAAAATGGTGCGTCATTCTTTCAAGCCTATGTGCAGTTCGACAACGGCTCCCCGCTGCATCACAACCCCCCCCCCCCCTCTTTCCCAGCATCGAAGCACGAAATCATGGCATCCAAGATATTCTGAAGGAACTCACTGCATGGCCTTCGAGATCTGGTAGCGCGTGATATTTCCGCACGCTGCCCAATCTAGGAGGCCACGCACTAAGTTCATTCGCTAGTCCGTCGGTGCCCCAGGTGGCGAGACACACAAGTGCCAGGTCTGAACACGCTTTTGTACCGCTCCACACAGTTTAGGCAGCGAAACATTTTATTAAATGTGTAAGATGGCTAGGGTAATAAGCTTCTATAAATATGTTTATTCTACCAGAGTCAGCGATGATGTCCTTCTTCAGATTGGTGAGCAGCGTATCACTTTCTTGTGACATTGTATCGGTAAAACGTAAGCGCTGTGCTCATCCACTGATGCTAGTTGCAGTGAAATGACGTCATCCCTTTGCGGGGTCTCGTGTTGACGCAGGTGCGCTCAAAGCTGACACGCCGTCCCCACGTACGACCAACGTCGCTGCTTGTCGTGGAGGAAGAACAAGCAGTGGCCCCGGTACATGGAGTCCACGGCGCCCCCATCAACCTGCTGGACCGTGACCTGGCGCTTTTTGAGAAGCAGGCTGCCGCTGAATCCCACGATAAGGTTTGTTTATGAGGACCCCGAAAAATATGAAAGCGGCATGGGTAGCGTAGCTACAGCTGGGTGAGCCGGCACCTGTGCATCTTTGACGATCCCTATCGTTATCATCGGAGTTGCATCTTCTCTACGTGGTGCATCAGTACGAAGGCGCCACCTAATCAGTATTCAAGAAAAAATATGTATTGGAGTAACCCGACTTCAGACCGCATTCTCTTACACTTCCTCGCGAAAGAACCGGCTTTTCTGGGCTTTCTTCATTTCATTGTTCAAACGGGCAAGTTAGCGGTCACATACAGAACACGGATGGTCCCTGTGTTTTCAAGGCTATTCACGCACGATGGAAGCCTATGCTAGCGATTTCTAACTAGCCGTGTTTTCAGTCGTACTCCCCCAGCGATACCTGCAAATTGACGATCTTGTTGAACCTGCTAAGCGTCTGCCGTCCTCCAGGGCTCTTCTCTTCCCTTATCATATCAATTGCTCGTCAATTTATACTGTCGCAATCCTGTCTCTTTAAGCTATGCCTATCTGTCTATTCCGTACCTCGTTACGCAGTCCCCAGCTCTTTCTGTTATCACAGCGTGCAGTCGGGTGAGTTGATAATTCGTATTTAAATTTGTAAGAGCGACCTATAGACGAAAGAGAAGAGGAGGGGACATGAACAATGAACTAGGCAATACTTCTAAGGACGCTTATTGAGGGATTCACAGCATGCGGTACCAAAGACGAAGCAAAGTTGTCAAGCAGACAACAAATAACCGCCGCCATGGGACACATACGCCTTGTGTGCAAGGAAACCAAAGTTGCGTACCAGCTTCTTTGTATTTCTGCAAAGTTTCTTTTTCGAAGACATCGCGAATCGCCCCTTCATGATTGATGGGGACCAAGAACTTGCACTCCAACAAATTTTGTTAGCCTGGAAATACTTTTGACGTAATCAATTTCTCCCGCGACGACTTGACGTAATGAAACGTAATCCTGCGCAGCTTCAATGGCTAGGGACATTTGACATGTTTCCTTTACCAGGCTGTTGAACATTACCTTAGTCTTCCACGTACTAGTGTTCAAACCCACTCATTATCTATATTTACAATAGGTTGAACGAAAAGTTGCACTTTCGCTAAGTATACGAAGCAGTGTCGTGATAGCCTGCGCACATTACGCGCAGTATGTCTTGTACTATTTCCTGTGGTGTCGGTTGAAGTAAACCTTCGCAGATGTGTCCTAAAAATCCCCTCTCCAGAATAAGACACCTTAAGTCAATTAGGCCTCCACTCCAAGGCGTTTCTGTTAGTGGCGTTTCATGGCGATGGGGACGGGCAAGGACAGATACCGCGGAAGCTCGTGTTTTCAAATCATGTCCCACCATATTGCGCTGTCTCCAAGTATTCTCGGAAATACGTGGAGCAGCAAGCTCAGTTTAAAACCATTGTGGAGCAGCCTTGCGTGTAATGAAAGCAGCGTTGAAGGGCCCAGTTCGATAGGAGCCAGTTTTCATGCTACAGTGTGACGGAAAGCATGCCGACTTTCTTATTTTTTTATTTTATTCAACATTGATTTAGACACAGTGAAGGTCTTGGATGGCAAGGCTAAAAGCAGTACATTGTCTGCCTAACTAAGGCCCTGTCACCCATACATTGCTCAAAAGTGAGGTAGCATATCATAACATATAGATAGTATACGCACATATCAATAGCGTGGATTAGACATACATAGCATACATTACAAACGTACGTGCATTAAATACAACGATCACTGTACAACTTTCTAAGTAGAAACAGTTCAGAATCAGCACATCCAGCGGCAGATCCAGCGCATTATCTAGAACCGGATCTTCATGGTGACTTGTACTGAAGACCAAAGACCAGAGCTGCATATTTAGTTTTCGAAATAATTCGAATCGGAGAGGGCGGCACGGTGTTATTTAGCGTTTCAAAGGGACAGCTTTTTTGTCTACTTCAGGCACTTTGGGTGGTAAAACAGAGGCCTTCTTGCACGATAAACTGGAGAACTAACAAAATGAAAAGGGTAGCAAATGTAACGAGGTGCATGCTTTATGAGGGGTGGAAGAAGCGCAGGTGCGGGGAAATCAACGGCCGCCTAATCGGTTCAGCCTAATAGAGGCCCGTGCCTTATCAGCGTGCGCACGCTGGGAGGCCAGATATCTTTTATTTATTTATTTATTCACGTTACCTTACAGGCCCATTGAAGGGCATTGAGTAAGGGAGACAACAGCAATTACATGACAAAAATTGCAAAGTGCAACAGCGTTATACAAAATTAACACGCAACGAATTCAGGTTATTACAGAATGTTTCACGATTGGAGATGGATGCAATCTGATCCGGGAGATTGTTCCCATGTGCAATAGCTCTTGGTAGTGGTGATGAGTTAAATGCCTGCGTTTAACCACGAGTGCGCATGAAACTAATTGCGTTGTGAATGCGACGAGATGTGTGCACAGGAGTATGAAGCCGCAAGCAGTGAAAGTTATAACTATAAATGTACCTGTGAAACAGACATAAAAGAGTAATGATGCGGTGCCATTCGAAGGACTGAAATGCAAGGTCTTGTTTTATTCGGGTAATGCTCGAATGATAGTCGTAGTTGCCAGAGATGAATCTGGCTGCTCTATTCTGAACGGCTTCCAACATACGGATTAGATAATCTTGATACAGTGACCATGTGGATGAAGCGTACTCTAGTTGTGGGCGGACATAAGTAAGATATGCTAATTTTCGTACATTAGAAGGCGCGTTGCGCAAGTTTCCACGCAGATAGTCGAGCGATTGAGAAGCTTTGGATGAAACAGTTGCTACATGCGTTGTCCAGGATAAGTCCGATGAAAGATGAACGCCGAGATATTTGTACGATGGTGCAGTCGAAACGGCGGTATTATTATCCTGCCCCAATTGAAATGGCACACGTCATGAGAACCATAGTGTGATATCGGATTTCTGTTTATTGTCGATGCTATCCAGTTATCTTTCGTCGCAAGAGGCGGCTGCCGAACCAAAATTTCTTTTATCTTATCGCCACTGCAGTTTTACAACTACACCGTTTTGCCAAGCCAGAATCGTGGCAATAAGTTTGCCGCGAATTACGGGGTGGCATTGAGATAGACAACAGGATCATAAAGAGAACATTAACAATAATCTGCTCTTGTTTCTGGCACATAAATTTTTGTCGCTATGGGCTACCATCTTTTGATTTGAGGTCTCCTTTTCTTTGCACTTTTTTTTCGCTTAGCAGAAGGAGAAGACAGTTGAAGGTGGCAAAGGGGCTGCGCCAATTGAAATGGCACCACGTCTCGGCTCAGCACCGAGACATTCTCGCCGTAGCACGAACAGCAGCCCGTCACTGGGCATTCTTAGCCACGGCAAGTCTACAGACAGCTCCAGAAGCCGGGGCTCCTCGCCACTCCACGAGCTCACTGACTGCAAGTTATCCACGCTCTCGTACGAGCTCGATTTCGACGCTTATTCCTCGAAGCTTCGAGTGCCCGACGTCACTCCCGAGGAGTCAATGCTGGTGGAAGACGAAAAGCACTTCCCGTCGGATAAGCCCCTCAAGTCGACAGAGGCCTTCATGCGACTCCTAGAACTCACCGTCGGCAAGAAAACCGTTCCCGAGCGGCGCGGTATCCTGTCGAACATCTCGCCTCTACCGCACTCAAGCACTACGACAAGCTCGAGGACCACGCCGGTGCAATCGATTGCGTCTTTGGCCACGACATCCGCACCGTACACACCAATACAATCGAGTCCTTTGCCGTCACCAGATGTGTTACAGAAGCAGCGAAGTAGAACGCCAAAGGAAACTCCAGAGCTGAGCTACACCCCTTCGACGTCAATTTCATCCCAGCCAGTCCCGTCTTCGCCGCTCAGCGTCAGCAATATGACCGAAAAGCGGGTCCCAAGCAGTCCATCAGCTAGCAGTGTTTCAAGGACTGTCTCCCCGCGCTCCCGGGAAAGCAGTAGGCTTAAGGAATCGAAATATGGAAAGCGGGAAGGCCCCAAGCCTACAGTTTCAAGGACTAGATCACCTACACGATCGCCGGGCAAGTCGAAGCAGACAGCGGAAAATGTTAATCCAGCGCCCAGCGACCGGTCTAAGAAGCAGCCTCAGCCGTGAAGATCCTAAACGCTCAGTCTGAATACTTGGTCGATACCTCGAACGTCCCTGTGCTCATGGATTTTGTTCACGGGCGTAATGGAGATATCTATTCGAAACCATCACTTTCGAAAGCGCTCAGCCGACACGTTGAACACCACAAAGAGGAAGTCCCTGAAGCGATTGGAATGCAATGGGTGTCTCACACATAGACACGCTTGGTCTGTGATTGCGTCATTGGCTCGATTGTACAGGTAGTGTACACTATAAAAATAATGTTCGTGTAGTTTATTTTTCTTGCTTTATACGATCTGTCGTGGCAATCTCTTGATTTTTGCATGTTTCGTAAAGGAAGCCATCGGTAAGTTTCAGTTGCTACCTTGTACTCATGTTTGCCACTTTTCGTGAAACTTTCTGCTAGATTTACGCTTCGAGCGTGCTGGGGAAATAAACGGCATACTTTGCGCTGTGCTTCTTGTACCTACTGCGGCGTCTAATATTGCAATATTACACCTACAACGATAAACTGGCATCGAATATCAGCATGAACTCCCTTACGAACAGAACGAAATCCAATAGGATCATGATTTACCATAAATGGGGTCCAGAACCAATCGCGGGCTTCGTGAAAAAAACACAGTCCGTGGTTACCATAAGCCGCTGTGAACATCTCAGCCAAGCTTTGCAGCCGCGCTTCGCGCGTGGAACTCACAAGCAGAGCGTGGCATCACTTTTTCCTCGAACTCTCTCTTTTCAAACAAATCGTTCTCACCCGTTTCGAATCTGCAGCTGCCTCGCATATCTCGGCTTATGCAAGATTCCCGCAGACGGCTGCTCGTGACAGATTCCTGCTAGCAATAAGGAACGATGTTCTTGTTCTGTGCATTTCTCCGTACTGTTACTGTGCACAGTTATTGACAAAGCTAGCCTAACGCGTTCTGAAGCCAAAATCTGTTTTAGAATTTTAATAAGAATTACGCACTTACGGAAGAAGCCGACTATCATATGCTCAAAATCGGTTGCAGCCGCCCACGTAGGCAATAAACTTTAGCCGCACTGCTAATCGGTGTCGCAGCAGGCGCTACTCGCTACTTTTGATTGCTTGAGCACTCAACTATCCTGGAACCACAGAAACTTAAGGTAAGGCCACATATACATTTGCTAGCTCACGCTCCCTCCTGGCAGGCCCTGGTTAGACACCATGGTAAACATCGCTTCGATCGTATTTAGCTGCTAATAGATAGTGCCTATAAAGGCGGGATTTAGATTAGTCTACTGTTCGTCGGGCAAGCTGGTATAGGACAAAGCTGATCCTCAACGCGTATCTCGGCCCGACTACAGGGCACGTGAATGCGAGCGCACATTCCAGCCCTGTTCTGCACATAAAACAAACTACAGTTACTCATCGTAGTTGTAAGCAGTTGCCTCTGCTGCATAGCACAGATACTGCGTCCACTGCAGGGTGCCACGACAAGCCCGCTCGCTGTGAAAGTATATAGCTAGCTGCGGCTCGCTGAGGACAGCAGTACGCTCTCATTGATTTCTGTGGGTGACGTGGCTTAAGGCGCACTTTGAGCTGAGCCGAGCACCAACATCTGACTAGAAGAGGAAGTCTACTTTCCGACCAGCTCACCTTCGAGTTGTGTCTCCATCATGGTCGAAGCTCGTGATGCTAGGAATCTTTCAAGGCGAACATAAAGATGTTCCGTTCGACTCGCGGAATTTGTGGGATTGCTGTAGAGATAAGTACAAAAAGAAACGTGCTGCTTGTCGCTCAGGGCGAAAAAACATAGCACCGCGTGGCTATTTAGTACACTGGGCCTTTTCGATTAAGTAGTACCAAACTGTCCGCGAATCGTCCCCCGCTTGCGGTATGACAAGCTCTGATGTAAGAGCACGTCATAGGTTACGTGACCCAGCTTCCAGGATCTGCCCGGGGTTTCAACCGAAGATCACCACGACCAGAAGTCAATCTCCTGGCGGCGACCATCTGTTCGTAGATAGCCCACCACTATACTACTCCGCTGATTCATTAGCGTAGCATTCAGTCAGATATTGCAGTCTTGGCGACCACGTTGCTGATGAGAAAACAAATCTCGCATTGGGGAGTGTATCAGTCTGAGCGCAACAGCACTTTCACAGAGTGCAGTTATAGCGCAGTCTGTCGCCATCTCTTTCTCTGTCGCTACATGTCACCTAACCAGTGTACGCTAGCTCCGCGCGTGCGAAATTTAAGCGAAATTTCTACCCCAACGCAAACAAAATCAGGATCGTATCGCGTCACCATTCACCCAAAAAGTACAGGCGGGTGTTACCTACATACGTAATGGAAGCAACTCGTTAGAATAACAAAATGCGATTGCGTTGTGCATGGTCCTCGAAGCTCGTGAGACCTGCCTGCCAAAGGGTCGGCCCCGTCACTACATGCGACACATGTTTAGACAGACCATGGGTGTTTTTCTCGAAAAATGTCACCATCACAACATCCAGCACATCAGAAAGCAAACGCTCATACTTGGCAACAAAATTAAGGGATCAACAAATGGGAATTGACAGTACTTGGTGAAGTCCCAATTGTATACCATTACTGCTACTTGCAATAAACAGCAACATGTGCGTTATTACGCGCTTCCTCGCGCACTAGTTTTACGCACCTGAAAGGCGAAATCCCCCTGCTCACTACACACTGCAGGTAGCATGACAGATTAACGGGATACATTAGGAAAAGCAAGCGAATGCGCCTGATATTGCTGGGCTTCTCCGTTACAAAACACAAAGAATCAATTGGCACCAGTTACACGGCTCATGGAAAGCTCGCATGATGGCACAGAAAGCACTGATCTACAGACGCGATAGATGAGTGCAGAATATTTGGCGTGTGGAACGCGCCTTGTGCACAGAAGCCCATTGCATCTTTCACAGCATGGTGGCATATGCCGCACGCTTTTTCAAACAGCCGTTGTCTAGTATCTGCTTTGCGCTGGTTCGAACCAAAATCTGCTCAGTCCATGGCCAGTCTGGACCTCCCTGTCCATGAAAAACAAACGCGCTTCTAACTTGCGGAATAATGGGTGTATTTTCCGAAGCTGTCCGAGCAAACGTGAATGCGGTACATCAGCTCCAAGCAGTCCAGGACTGTCAGGGAGAGATAATCGAAACCACGCTTTCCCCAGGTTCATTGTTGGCGTCCCTGTGATTGTAACTAATGCTATTTTACGCGCTTAAGAAGAAGCTTTATCTCGCGCCCAACGCCGATACCGCCTATTCAAATTGATGTCAAACGCAGTAGTGCTTTTCTGAGATAATGTATGGACCTCTTCTATCAAAATTTCTTGCATTGTAAAGAGAAAGTAAAATTTTAGTTAATGCAAGCCCGAAATTGAGATTAAGGGCCTGGGTATATTTACGAAAATTTCCGAAAATCTGTGAGCTTGAACACAATAGAAGCCCGAACTTTACAAATCCGTACCTCTGCATCAGACACCTATTACAGTTCTGTAACCACATCCGTCTGAACACCCAAAGAGGACCAACATTCGATATCATATTTAACGCGGGCGTGTTAAAACGGTCAAAAGTGTTTTGCGAAAGTTCTACTTCGACATTAATGCTATATTTGTCAGTCATGCATAATACATCGATTTTGTACACATTAGATGTACTACTACATGCAATTTACATAAATGTGATTTCATTTTTCATAGCTCAGTCAGAGAGTTGGAAGCCTGATACTTTAATCTTCTGAAAGTTCAGGATTTTCTACTACGTTAATTTAAAAAAACATTGGGCCAAATCGAAATCTCGCTACATGCAGTGACTAGATGTTAACTTTTCCTTTAAGTTCATCTTACCTCATTAAATTTGGTGCAGCGGTTGCCGAGAAAAACGATACCTCATTAAATTTGGTGCAGCGGTTGCCGAGAAAAACGATTTCACCTTTCCAGTGTCGTACCGTTTTGTTCGTTTCTCTTGGTACTTTTTCTACTTGTAGAAGGCACTCTGCACCGTATACTGAACATTCGTCCCTGCTGTTCGCCATTAGGCTATGGTAATCACTGCTTTTCTTATCAAAAGTGCACTGGACCCTCAATTTCGTCGCCACACTTTGCAGTAAACAGTTTCACATTAAGACATACGGTTATTTCTGTCATCGTTTATGGCACTTTATTTCTATGTTCTACGAATTTGTTTTTATGCTTACGATTTCTTCCCTGGTCTCTTCTGCTGCAGGGTAGGATACTTCACGTTTATTTCCAAACGAGTTAGACATGACAACGAAACCTTATATTATTGTAAGGAAATGTAGCCTTGATGTTGGCCTGGCCACCTCTCTTCTAGAAGTAGACCACATACTAGACTACGGAACATTAAAGCTCACTCTTAAGCATGGCTTCGCTCGCACTCAGAACAAATTTACATGTAGCTCTTCGCATCAACTATCGGCACAAACCACTTGCCTCTCATTGTCATCCTTGAGATTCATATAAAGTACTGAGTTGCTCGAAGATATCGAGATGACGTACTATAGGCTATTAAACTATACGATAATCGTTTCGCTTTAAAAATTCAAACGAATTGATGGTACCTTGGTGGAGTCGAACAGGAGGCTACTCCAGTGTCTCAAAATGTAAGCAATTAAAGTGCTCGTACACAATTTTCTACCATGTATATAAAAAATAAAACAATTGATGCTGTTATGTGGATGCTACTAGGTCATGTCGGAATGTCAAGTTTCTCACCTAAACGCCTATATTTCGATTCATACACGCTCGGTCAGTAAAAACTGACCCCACAAGAATGTTTCGAACAAACTCGGCGCTTGAAGGCACTCGCTAAAGCTAATTGCGCAAGCCTTCTTTCGTCAGCCTTGTCTTTTGCACCGTAATGCCTCACTACGGCAAAAGGAGAGAGAGAGAGAGATAGCACTTTATTTACACCCGTCAGAGAGTATGGGTGATCGGGTGAGACGCAGCTCTCCCTATCACCGTCTACCTCCCCCCTAGACGTCGGCCGGAATCAATTGGCTTCCGGCGGCGGCCTGGGCTTGACGGATGGCCTGTTTTTGGGCTTGCTCTTCCTGGCTATGGAGCGAGGATTCCCATGACTCTCTGTTTCCATGTAGGCCGTTTAGTGCTGGGCAAGCCCAAAGCATGTGATTTAGCGTTGCTGTGCCTTCACAGTTTTTACATTTTGGAGAGTGCACCTCAGGATGCCATTTGTGCAGTATATACGGGTTTGGGAAGGTACCTGTCTGCAGTTTTCGCCATATTACCTCTTCCTGCTTTGTGAGAGATCTATGGGGGGGAGGCAGAGTTCTCCTCCCCATTCTGTAGTGTTCTAGAATTTCTCTGTATGTGGTTAACTCTCGCTTTTTGGACAGGAAGTAATCCGCCTGCGCTGGGGCCCGGTGTGTGAGTCCTCGGGCGACCTCATTGGCGATCTCGTTCCCTGTGAGTCCACTATGAGCGGGTGCCCATATTATCCTAATTAGGTCGTTAGGTACGTTCTCCTTGCCTGCTAGCAGGATTTTGCCGGCCTCTTTGGAAACCTTACCTTTGTCATAGGCTTTGATTGCAGTTTTAGAATCGGTGATGACTATTCTAGTTGATGGGTGTGTGATTGCCAGGGCAATCGCCGCCAAAAGGAAATAATAGAAAATCCACCTTCATTTTGCCGTGCGAAAGTGGATGCACGCGAAGCTGTTGCCGACGTTAGACAAGCACCACTACCACAAGCCATGTGCATTACGCGCGAACGCACGTGGGTGATAGTGCCGCGTACAGGCTCATTCTACTAGGCCCTCCGCCAAACGCAAGGGCCTTATTGAACTAATGCAATTTTTTCGAAGTGAATTTCGTCAGATAATTCGTAAAGTACGACTTACACGCAAGCTGCAGACATGATAGCGTCGGACTGTAATTCAAATACAAGAGAAAACATGTCTGTTACGCGGAAACTGAATTATAATATATAAAGGTTCGGGCAAACTGGTTTGCTGTAGTACACTTTATTTATCTTCATGGTGATACGTTGCGCAGCGCTATCGACTTATCCGCATGTCGCACGCGCAAGTTATGTCAGGAGGCAGAAGAGGACTACCTGGCACGTCGGAGAAGGCAATTGATGTTTCTCTGCGAATATCACTTATTGAAGCTCAATGTTATGAAACCACAGAAAGCTAGGCGCTCTCTTTTTTTGTTTCTCGTCATTGGTACCGTATACTTCTATGTATATTTTACAACATAGCCTTCTTTGACGTATGAGCATGCTGATTCCGCTAACTGCTGGCACTCCCGCCGCGCCTGCGCTTGTCGAAAACGGCAGCTTACGGCATTTCACTGGCCGCCGATAACCGATGAGACGGTTACGTGCCCAGTAACTTACTGAGAGTCATTTTATTTTTCAGTCAAGTTTTTTTTTTTTTTAGAGCACAGCTCTCAGGCTCCCGTTCCTGCGTTTGGCGTAAGGAATGTTCAGGTATACATCCACAGGACCTGACGTACATCTTATGGAGCGCATCGTGTCATGCGTTCGAGACAGGCCGACAGATTTCCCCAGGGAAGTAGCTCTCGAACGCTTACACTTCAAAAGAGTGCTGCTATTGGCCACGCTTCGTTGCACAAAGTTATCAGTAACCGCAATATCGTACAGAGCTTTATCAATGCGCGCTGGCGATGCGAACTTCCACACTTTGCATAAAGAGACGCATGGTAGGAGTGCCAACAGTTCTTGGAACAGCGTCCTCCCTTCCCCTTTGTTGTTGCCGACGGTGGCCACCACGTATCGCCCATAGCACGGTTCGAGGCTATCTGACACGCCCTCCTGTGTTCCGGCTCACATTGCTCACGATAGTACATGCCATGAATTCATTACGAAAAAAAAATCCGCCTCCATTCCACCCTGTGAAAGCGGATGTGCGGCGAAGCTGGAGTGGACGTGAGACAAGTACCACCACCCCAACTGAGGTTGGACAGGCACCGCCACCACAAGCGACATACGCTACACACGCGTGTACATGTGTGGAAGTGCAGCATACATTCACGTTCGTCTAGGCCGTCCACAAAGAGAAAGTGCCTTATTGAACTAAATTAGCATTTAAAAGCAAATTGCTTCGGAAAATGCGCAAGGTACGACTTACACATAAGCTGTAGACATGATAGCCTCGGATTGCTATTTGAATGCACGAGAAAACTGAACTCTTTAGCGCGGGAACTGCAAGACAAAGATCTTTTCCAGCGACCGTTTGAGGCCTATCTTAATGGTCGCGGCCACTAGGTAGAAATACTGTTAGCACAGCTAACATTATTGCTAACAGCTAACATTAACTTTTGATTCTTGTAGGCCCTCCACCTTGCGCAAGTGCGTTGTCGAAGTAATTGAATTTTTCAAACGAAAATGCGCCGGAAAATTCAAAGAAGACGACTTGCACAATACCTGCAGGCACGATAGCATCGGATTGTAATTCGATTATACGAGAAAACATAATTCTGCTACGCGCACACTCATACACAAAGCCATTTTTTAGCTGACGTGTTTCTGGATTAGCATGCCCTGGAAAAGCTAAAAATCTAGAAGCTTCGCTGTAATGGCATAGAGTAGCATGATTTCTAATCTAACTACGATAGACGAGCACTGCTCATAGTCCGGCTCACCTCAGTGTTCTGGAAGGCAGCACTGGACACTTGAACATTTCCAAGGGCCGTGGTTGCTTCACAGATGCAACAGGAGCGATACAGTCATCACAAAAATCGCACGCAAGTGAAATGTACAGGCAGCCCGGCTAGTCTGGATCCGTGACATCGACATTTGGCCTCATTCGTGCTGAATGCCAGCGCCGCACCCGCAATATAGCGCGGACGCTCAGTTTGACACACCCCCTGTGGTGCCCGTACGGGCCTTTGGGGTACTAGAATAAAAAAAAAGGAGCATGTGCGTGTTACAGCAAAAGAAGGCCGCGCGCACGCTGAAAGGAACGCTAACATGACAGACTAAACTTGGCGCTCGGCGTCGATCTCGCTTGCTTCTAGCGAGGCCTTCAGCACCGTGTAGTGTGTTAAATTAGGGGGTTTTACGTGCCAAAACCACTTTCTGATTATGAGGCACGCCGTAGTGGAGGACTCCGTAAATTTAGACCACCTGAGGTTCTTTAACGTGCACCTAAGTCTAAGTACACGGGCGTTTTCGTATTTCGCCTCCATCGAAATGCGGCTGCCGTGGCCGGGATTCGATCCCGCGACCTCGTGCTCAGCAGCCCAACACGATAGCCACTGAGCAACCACCCCGAGTCACCGCGTGGTCTGTTATGGCTGACCTTACTGACAAAGGTGAAGGGGATGGCGTAAGCTACGTTCGCATAATGGGGTACGCAGGAGCGAGATACACTGGACCAACGCCAAACTTGAGCTGATTTTTACTGCACAACGGTACAGCAGCAGCAGTTGCTGCGCGAGGGTGACAGAAGTACGTTGCCGCCTGCACACGTTGTCTAACATGTACACACCCTTCGTACATGGAAACTTGCCATCATTTTGTACCGATAAAGCCCTTTTATTTCTTGGCACCCTAATAGACACAGCCCTGACACGCAATCTTTGCCTTCTTTTTTATGCAGTAGGCCTCGTATGATTAACTTTGTGCGTCCTAAACGCCCTAAGAGTACGTTTCAGTGAGCGCTGGAGTACAGAGACAACTTTTAAGGTAGTCAGGTGGGTGTCTCCCCTCCCCTCAATACAAAACCCTGCATCGATGCGTGATGCTCCCTCATGTGATCACTGAAGAACTTGCGGGTTTGGCCAAAGTAACGCTTGCCACAGGAAGGCGCATTGCAGTACACCACACCTGTCCATTAATGTATAAAGCGCGTGTCGTGCTTTTTTGCGCACGTTTTTGAAGTACTTGCGCCTTCCACAGCTCAGCACATTCGCGCGAGTTTCTCCGGGGCGGAAAAAAACAACGGAAACGCTACATTTACCAGCCCCTTTTTGCAAACGGTGTAAGAGGATGTGCACTTAAGGCAGGGTCACTGACTTCTGTGAGCCTTCTTTGTCGGCTCCCCTGCTACGCACACCAGATTTTGCTTCGCTAATGAAGCTTTCCTGCAGACGCATTGCTTGCCTCAGGGTAACCTGCCTCCTTGCGCCTCTGTATTTGGTTAGACACGCTCACCATCCCTTGATCCCCACACGACCGCTCGAAAGCTGCTCTAACAGGAGTTCATGGCAATGCCTATCGTTACCAGTTTTATAGCGGTCCGAATCATATTTCAACATGCCCTTTTTAGACCGTGGCTGATGTGTTAGAACGTACTAATAGTTCTAAAGACCAGGCGTATGACCGGAAATTGCGATTCGCCGTGCTGTGACATGCGTTAACTTCAGCCCTCCACCGCACGCCTCAAAAACATCAACCACAGGTGTCAGCTTTTTCACTTTCCTTCCCACTTTCCACACGACCAATTAGTAAAAGAGAGTCATCGATGTATTTAAATACCTTAGCCACAGACGACGGGTAGACGTGCGCTTGAATACGATTTTCGCACTGTGCAAGGTACAAATCACTTAACAATTGCGCTAACACTAACATTGCCCGATGCGGACCAATTTCTTCTGAATAAAAAAAATGATCGCGGAATTCAACCAATGTGGAGGAGCGTTGAAGTGTTATTAGTTCTAAAAGAACTGTCGCTGTGTTCCGTCAAAATCTGCGCCGTCAATCCGCAATTAATAGTACACCCCTGTTGAAAAATTCATATGCCCCATGACTTTCAGAAGATGAAACGCCAACAGTGACAGCACACTAAGAAGGAACAAAGACAGAACAAGGCGGCTTATCCTGTCTTTGTTCCTTCCTAGTGTTCTGTCACTGAATTGGCACTTCATCTTTTGAAAGCTATGCACCAACTAGCCCCACAACTTGTTTTACTGTTTCATAACTCCCGTATTCAATAACCGGATATGAAAAATACAGAACCCCTTATAAAAACTCCTTTTTCTCATGTGTCATATGATGTTATTTGATATAGAAGTTATGGGAAGTACGGGGCTTTTGAGTGCACACGCCTAACCAACTAGCCGACCTTAGTATCTTGAGCACTTTTTAGAGGCTTCTTGATTTCGGCCTCAAGAATCTGCAATTTCGGGACCACGGTTAACTTCCACGTCTTGCCTTTTAGGTATACATTCTGGTCGACGATGCCAAATGGTGGAGAAGGGCTTTCCTCCTCTTTGCCTGCATGAGCGGCCTTAAACTTGTGGAGGCTGTGGTCGTCTGACATAAACTCGTCGGAGATGATCGTGTGGGCTGAGCGATCCACACAATCAGTGTGCTGCGGTCTTTCGAAGGCACAGAGACAGCAATCTTGGTCATGTATCACCCAGGTACCCAGATCCAATTTCTTAATGCTCCTACTTACACAATAGTCATCGACGAAGCAACTTCTCAAACTATACATTGAGATGTATCGGCACTTAAATGTTTCCTTAATCATTCTTTTAATATTTTAGATTAGACAGGTCGGACGTACGTCTCGTAACCGAGTCCTGAGTGTCTCAAGTACTGATAAAATCTTCTTTGTTTCGTATCTTTTGGCTTCATGGACTTATCAACAATCGCCTTTGATTGTTAGTACCGCTTGATCATGTTAGCTTTACTTATCTTAGCAATGAAGAACACATGCCTTTTTTTGTCTTTTCCGAATGAGCAAGCTCAGTATCCACGTCACTTCCGATAAGAAGGGCCATACAACCTAATAACTCGCAAATGTCCTGGAGGTTTTTCCAAAGCTTTCCGTTTTTATAAAAGGTTGTAGGCAGTAATTGCAACTCCGAGTCCTCTTTAATTACGATGCCAAAGTGTACTCTCCATACAACCTTCAGAGGGAAATAACTTTTCGATTAGCAAGGTACTGGGTAAGTATCATTGCCTAGGTATTCAATGATATAAACAATAGTTCTGTGGAAAGTGATATTGACAAGTAATTAGAGCTACGATCCTTCTTTTGAACACGTGCATACAAGTACCTTTTCTGTGTCCGATTTATTGCAGTGCTTCATTGACGTAAAACTTTACTCAAGGCGTGATAAAAGACCCACTTAACCTTTATCACCCACCTTCCATAAAACTGGACATGCATAGTACGTGCGCCTCTTCTGGACAGCGCTATCATTGATAAGATCACAGCTTTCAATAGCCACGGGTACTTAAGGATAGATACAATGGGATCTCGCAAACACACAGAAAAAGTAGAGTGGGAATGGTTACCTTACAAATTCATTATCCTTTCCCTGCAATACTGAGTGATACCGATTGCGAGAGCCCTTACATGCGCAATAAAAAAAGTGGGAGCAGCGATGGATAGGCCTCTTAACAGGGCGTCTAATGGAATATCAAATTTCCCATGGGAACAACGCCGTTTAAACAAAACTAAATGCTGCAACAAAGAAAGAAAGGCCTCTTCAAATGTCACCTTATACATACTTAACTCACAATGTCACAAGAAAGAAATATTGACATAAATCACTGCTTCAAAGCAAGGATTAAACACATCATGTGATACCATTCTCACCAGACCAGCACATTACATTCTACATCTTAGTCCGGCCTGCAAAAACTTGCTTTGGAGCTTCACATGCAAGTTTTTGGCAAAGTAGCTGTTGGCCGAGTATGGGTCCAATTCGCCTAAGTGAAATTTCCTCCACCTTGCAGGTTCCGTATAAATTACGTGTCATAAACGCCTCTGGCACATTTGTTGGTCTCTAATCAATATTCGATAATTCAGACACTAATAGGTTTCATCGCACATGTTGTTTTAGGCACTCTCCCTTCTTACTTCATTAATAACGTTCGTCTCACCTAAATCCTTCAGTCAATTCATGTCAGATCGAACAAACCTATCATAACAGTTCCAAAGAATGAATATTTATTCATCACTGATCGAATTTTACGTGTCAAACTACACCAGCCCGAATAACATTTGCTGTGATATATGGCTACTAAATAGTTTAATATACCTCTAGTTAATTACCTTCCACTTAATTTAAATGCGACGCAAGAGTGCGCATTAGAATGCAGCCTCCTTGGCCGGCAGTAAATTCTGCAAGCGGCTTAGCTTTCGTATCGGTAAGAGCAACAAGTAAGGTACTCATGTAAGACACCACAAACTAGCACTTACATTACATTTCTAGGTTAAGATTGCTGTTCTCGAGACAGTCATAACAGCCCCTTACAAATTCTCTACACCACCACCACCACTAAACGTCACATTCAACTTCGCACAAGTAATGTGTGTGCTTGAATGCGGCCAATTGCTTTGCGCATCACATGTTTATAGCGCATCGCATGCATATAAATGGCGCGAATGCGCTAGAGTGGCGAATCGCAATAATGCGTCGGGAGAGGGTAGTCTCACGCCTTGCACGTAAAGGCTGGCGCGTCGCATTGAAGAAGAGAGGAAAATTCATATGGATTCTAATCGTCGACTTACACTGGATAAACGTACCTGCCGAAAGCAGGTTTGACCTTGTCTCGCAAGAAGTGGGATGCACCCAACGTAAATGCTGTCGCATAGTAATGCTGTGAAGGGGCTACGAAATGCGGTACTGTCGCATTCGCGCAAACGCTGCTCTACACTCATCACAGGAAAAAGCTTTCCTCAGCGTGTCGTGTTGCTGCTCAGTCGGCAAGAATCTAAACACCGGCTGTGATTCATCGGCACGTACACGCCTGCACGTGGGCTCATCTTGCTGCAAGAGTGGCCGGCGCCGTTACGGGTGACCGAGGTCGTCCGGAGCGTGACAGGAGGCAGCTCCACGTGGGCTGCAGAATCACAGGTGAAGGCAGGCAGGACGAGGAATACTCAAGGCCTTCGCAACAGGATAGAAACAACAAACGAAGAAACCAGTTCGTATTGCACCATAGTCTTCGCCTACACAGTCCCCAGTTTATCCGTAAAGTACGGGGAATTCACCAAGCTCGAAAACAAGCACGCTGCGAGTACGACCGCACTTCTTTTGGCGGCCCTACCATATCAGCGCTTGGCATTTGTCCGCCTACTATCCACACGTACGAAATGAAGGTGAGCGGGACGGAGGAAGCGATGTTTATTTTTGTTTTTTCAGTTGAGATACATTCTAAGCACAACGGTAGCACGCTATACGTGGACTTAGAGCGCGTTAGTGCCCCAACAATAGAAGTTGTGCAACGATACAGCAACTGGCGGGCTCGCTGGTGCGAACAACGACGTGTGTAGCTGGGCAAACAATGTATCCTGACTCGCCAACACCGGCCGACACCGCAGCGCTTCTTGTGTTCAAATAAGAATTTGAAATAAACTTCGAAGCAAGCAGACAAACTAAAAACTTTCTGGCTTCTTTTTACAACCTGTACCCTCTGCTCCCTCCTGTATAGGTATTTCAATGCACACTCTCTCCCATCACCTCAAACCCCCCGCAACCCTCTCTAGGCTTTTCTTTTTCTTCTTTTTTTTTTTCACAGGTGGGCGACTTACTGCCACTTCGCACTTTTTTTTACATTGTTCGACCACGTGACACCTGTATCCACAAAGAGAGTGTGAATCCTCCCCACCTGACCAATCTAAGGGACGAGAATCTTCTCGCTACCCTTGTCCACGCTGTTTGAGAGACACCGGCCAAAGGGGAAGAGAAAGCGAGAGAGGCGCGATACGTTCGCACGCGCACACCGTAACGTTCCACTCTCGCAAGCGTGCGGAGCGAAAGGACAGACCCCTGCTACCCACAGAAACCAGAAAAAGCGCCGTTTCTTAGTTCGGACCCGCACTGGAGGCGAGAGAAGCGTGGCCGCGGTGGCTGCCAAGATGCCCGTTGCTTCCTGGCTGAAAGTGTGCCATCTCTTGGTGCTCTGCGTCACCCCAGAGTTCCGATGCAGCCTTGCTGCAGCCTCCGACAGTGCCAAATCAGGATTCGACGACCAAGATACGTGCACGTGAGTGACATAAACCATTCAATGAAGTCCGGCTCAAAAAAAAACAATGCTTCTCGGATGCGCGCAAATGTATGCAAATCCCAGCAATAGACGATGTGAAGAACCTGGAAGTGCGTTTCTCCGCACACCTCGTTTGAAACAACGAACATGGGCTACCTCAAGCTAGAATTGTAATTGAAGTATCAGCATGTGCGTCAGTGGCATTAATCGTGTCACCACCCATACCTCGCACCGTCCAGTGTTTAAAGATTACGAGAACACCTAAGCACATTTTATATATTGTGAATGCGAAAGCGTTTAAGTCGAACTCAACGCCGCTGAGCAGTCCTTCGTATTATGAACGCTTCGCGGGCACTGAGACGCTTTGCTAATGCCTCCTAGTACTTGTGCACTTCGATCCGAGACGTCATACTATCTTGCCCCACTTCCGTAGCATCTAATGTGGGACACTCCCGAGTAAGCCACGGTGGCTTTGACGTCAGTGCTTTTGTCACCCCCGGCTTCGCAATGGAAATGTCGGGGTTTAGCCTAGTGGGTAAGATTTCGGTTTCTCGGTTTCTGAGCGTGGTGTCCAGGTTCGAAGCTCACTACGGCCAACGTTTTATCGCGATAGGATTAAGGGCCCCATGTCGCATACGGTGTAGGCATCCGGCATCTCGTGAGCGAAAATTCCCCGTATATATTGAGGTATATGCATATGCCGCGCCTTGCTATTTGTGACATGCGGTATATTTGGGTTATATTTCCACACCACTGTATCACTAAATTTATTCATTCCTTGTCTTACATTTCGACAAATTTATGCCTCGGAATTTCGAAAATGACAGGCCACAAACAAATGGCATGAAACGAACCACCGATAGCGCATGCCTTTTATGTTAAATCTTCTCTGTCTGAAATATTAACAGTGCGAAACAATAACATAAACGTGAAAAGAATGAAATTTTATTGGCGAGGCTGTGCATAACCTCGGGGATCGGCTAACACAACAGGCCACGTTTCAACCAGAAAGCTCGCCTTCGTGCATGGCGTTCGCCGCCAGCGTTTCCCGGTAAACATTACGGTTCCATAAGCTCCAGTCACCGGGAAGCGTGAGAAGCAGTCATCATCATCATCATCATCATCAGCCTGGTTATGCCCACTGCAGGGCAAAGGCCTCTCCCATACTTCTCCAACTACCCCAGTCATGTACTAATTGTGGCCATGTTGTCCCTGCAAACTTCTTAATCTCATCCGCCCACCTAACTTTCTGCCGCCCTCTGCTACGCTTTCCTTCCCTTGGAATCCATTCCGTAACTCTTAATGACCATCGGTTATCTTCCCTCCTCATTACGTGTCCTGCCCATGCCCATTTCTTTTTCTTGATTTGAACTAAGATATCATTAACTCGCGTTTGTTCCGTCACCCAATCTGCTCTTTTCTTATCCCTTAACATGCGGTATATGAGAAGCAGTCAGGGATCTTTGAATGCTATCGCGTTGCACTTTTAAATGTAAAGCTTAAGCGTCCTCCGATGATTTCCTTTCAAACTTGTTCCGCTTTCGTTAAATTATTTCCTTTATTGCGATTGCCGAAGTGAAGTTAGAACGCAGGCAATTCCGCGAAGGGTGGACTGACGGCTGCATAGGACACCCCGGAATAGGACTTAGAAGCTTCAGTGTAAAACCCTCTGCACGAGTATGTGGACTGGAGTTCTAGGAAATGCATAGTACTCTGCGTCTCTGGAGCGTGTTTTCTCACGTCTACAAGCGATGTATGGCGTTCTACAAGCTGCCACTGCCACGGCGGTAATGAGGTTGTTGGGGTCATCAGGCGTTTATCCAGGAGTGACACACCCATTTCCTCGCTATGTTTTCTTCCGTGCAAAGAGAATGGCTCTCTATACATGCCCACTATTAAACAGTGTTGTAGATGTCAAGTACTTCACGATTACGTTATAGGGATGTTCATGGATTGCGCTAACTTTGCGTTCCTAACAATGGTTGGAAGTTCTTGTCCGGTGGAGAATACATTCGTATCGTCTGCAATCAGAACTATTTACGGAGTGTTACATGCACAAACAGTGCCATTTACATAAATTAAGAAGAGTGCAGCCCCATGAATGGAGCGCTATGCAAGTGCTTATTCTGGCATATGCAGAAGCGATCTTGTATAGCTTTGCGCACAGATAGACTTCAAATAGGTGTTACGGAAGGTACGGAGTTCATACGCCCATGAGTGCTCCTCACTATTGCCATGGGTGAGAATACTGTAAAGCAAATCAATTCATTTGTATTTTAAATGTGAAATCCGTAAGCAAAATGCAAACAATAGTGCACAAAGAGACGACCTTTAGCAAGCAGGAGCCAAACCGAGATTTTCCGCATTATGCCGGTGTGGCGGTAATCGGTGGTCATACCATCATTAATAGTGCAGTTGCCATGCTGGATGAAGAGTAGACAATGACGCCCTTTAGTTTATTTGATATAAAAATATGTGGCATCCGGTATCGTAAAGATAGTGCCATCTCAATTTTTTTTCTTTCCTTTCTGTATATGTGAACGCCTTCGAATGCCACCTTGCGTTTATTCTAGGCAATTGTGTGCTTTCCATTTTTTCCTTCAGGTACACAGTTGTTGAAACAATACCGGAAGGGCTGAACTTCTCTTCGGAATGCCCAGAGCACCTTTCAACGTTCGACGCTTGGAGAGCACTAATAAATATGTCGACCTCCGAGATAAAAATTGCGTCATTTTACTGGACCTTATCAGATAATCTCTCTGCTTATCCATCGTCGAGGCTGGTATGCATTTGTGCTATCTTTCTGTCACCTCTTTGACGTGTCCCTCTCTATAATTTGAATACATAATTGTTCGCCGAAGAGATATGCAAGCACAGCACATCTCTGTGCTGTGCTTTCATGAGTTCCCGTTAACTTTCTTTCAGCCGTGGGATTGACATGAAATATTGCTGATACCAGGTACTGGAATGGGAAAAGAAACAAGTTCCCATGTACTAGCATGTTCATAACGTATACAACTATTCCTTCACTCAATTCTATGTTTATTTCCAACGGAGAAACGCACGAGCGTTTAATTGTTGTTCCAAGACGACGTCGCGTTCGAGACGATTCAATAATGTCCTCTTTTTCATATTCCCCGCGCAGGGTGCTCAGATTTACCGTGATCTCCTGCATGCCGGAGTAAACAGGTCAATTGACATAAAAATTACCCAGAACGCACCAAGCAGAAAATTTCCGAACATTGACTCCCAGCTATTGGAAGGAAAAGGTACGTGTGTTGACATACTTTCTTTTCCCTCTCTAAAAAAATGGCTCCGTGGTGCAAATCTCTCTACGAATATGTACAGGCATGGTGAGAAATTTACAGGCATGTCGCTTTCGCGATAAAGTCGAATATCAGCCCAGTTTAAGGTTACAGCCAAAGAAACAATACAACAGTTTATTCATTGCGTAAACTGGTACACGCGGGTACGCGGGAAATTTGAAATTCAGGCTGCGCGCCAGTGCTCAGGAAATATTCCGCTATTTTTAGATCCTGCATCTCGTAAGCTTGTCACCTTACCTGTGTATGTGCCTGTTTCCAGGATTTCACCTGTCGCCCTTTTTTTTTCTTTGTTTCCGTCCTTGTCAATTTTTCTACGAGCAGATTGTTCTAACGGAATCCCTTCTCACTGTTCCACCTTTTCTGGTGGATTTGTAGGACAACGCAACATTACCTGCGGGATAAATCTCCATACCCAAGTCATAAATTAAAATATTTATTTATGAACAATTCATTTCTTCGCGTTAAGGGAGAAGTTGCAGTGAGCAATCTGAAGCCGAGCAGTAGTGAAGTAATGACAGCTCAACAAAAAATAATAGCACCGATAATCCAAAAATTAGTGCAAGCATATATCCTTGAATTCGGATGCCTTTTCCATTTCAAAAGTTCTCAAACGTTCGTAGGAGTAGTTTTTTGTTTCTTTAGAATGAAATTGTCTGCTTGTCTACCATTATGCAGTTAACTAACAGACACTGTCAAAATCAATGGCATCATGGTGAGGTGTTGGGGCAACTTCTGTGCACTGTCACCACCTTTGTTTTATTTCTGTCTTCTCTGGCTTATTAAGGCGTTCCTCACAGATAAAGCAGTTTATTTGCTATTGCAGAAGTCTTATTCACTATTGCATAACAAGCTATTGTTTTTTAGCGCTTCCTTTCGGATTGCGCCATAAAAAACAAGACAACCGAAATATATCCTGCTAAACTGGGCCACTTCTTAGGTCACCTAAGAATTAATTTTCAATCCTCTGAATACTTTGCCCCGTAAAGTTTCCTATAAATATTACTAGAGATAGTTCTGGCGCTGTGACTGTTCTCCTAAGATGGGAATGATAACGCATATACTTGCCTAATCTTCGCGCTTGTGACTTGTGACTCTTGCTGACGTTCTCTTTTACTGAAAAAGGCAGTGGCTTGTGAAAGTTTGTATAGAAAAACACGCCCAGTGCGGAAGACGGGGCCACGGAAAGGAGGACATGCTTCAGGAGACTTTCAAGGGGGACTTCCAACAATGTTTATTTGCGACAAATCCTATAATACTTATTTTTATGGCCCTTGCACCACCATTAAACAGTGTTGGAAATCAGCGCAATCCGTGTTTCTTCCTTCTTCTCCATTCTCTTCGCTGCGCTCGTTTAGTTCCTTTTACGCTTTATCATTTTTATTTTTATTTTTAAGCACTCGTATTTATCTAAACATGACAAGATAATCAGTTTCCGCGCTCACGCGTCTTCGTTGCAAATTGTTGCATTCGCTTTAATTCGGAAGTTTTTGCGGCGCCAGAAAACGAGCGAAGCAAGTTATTCGTAAATGAATAGTTTCTTTATGTTCACACAAGTTCAGCAGAGATCGATAACGTGGAGCACTGCTACACATGTGGTAACCAGTTAGGCGGCTTCGCTGTAGCAACACTTTTGACGAGCAGTGGCACCTTGATGACCACGGTTCCGAACAACCGCAAAAGAAGTTGCGCCATATCTGCCAGCTTCGCTGGCCGAGGGCAGAAGCGATAAGTGGCGCCGAGGGCTTGCCGGCGGTTCGGAGCACATAGACACGTTGCAGCTGGCGTCCATGCAGCACCAACGCAGATTCTTCTTAGCGTAACCTCGTTGCAGCGGGAAAAAAGACCTTGCGGAATATGGCCAGGTGTATGCCACCAACTTCTCGCTGGGAGTAGTCATCTTGCAAAGTCACAAAGGTGCTGTTAAAGCATAAGAGCGAAGCTTAGGCAAATCCATGCATTCCACATAATTTCCACACTGAGTGAGCCGCCTCACTCACCACTCGCGTAGACACTACTGTCAGATGTTCCCTGCAGTAGGTTTTACAGGAAGCTATATACGTGCCCGCCCCTTGACAACTTTTGCAGGCGCGGCCAAGGTGCGCAACCTCAATCTGACGCGACTTGGGCACAGCGGAGTCCTGCACTCCAAGTTCTGGACCGTGGATGGCAGGCATGCCTATATCGGAAGCGCCAACATGGACTGGAGGTCCCTCGCGCAGGCAAGTTCATTCCGTAGATTTTTAACTCGCCCATCCAGTTCAACCTCAGTAAGCTTGCGGGCAACTAAGCACTCGTTTTTATGCCGTGCAGAAAGCCAGTCGCTTTCTAGGAGAACTCCCTATCCCCGACATAACATTAGGCTTATCCTTACTTAGCAAGTGGCTCGTACAACGTTATCGGTGTTTTTTAGCCCTTTTCAATCGAATGAACATATATTTATTGGTATCCTCGGGGGGGGCAGAAGAAAGATGCTCTTTCTAAGGCTTTCATTATAACCTATTCACGGTGTCATGCCGACTGACCGCCTCAGTTAGGCTGAGCGATTCGAATTCGCATGCTTTTTACAACGTAAGCTGTTACGGGCTCATTGCAACAGCCGTTTCGGTTGGCGATGGTTTCCGCCGCCACCGCCGGTGGCCGTAGCAGCTGTTGCCGGGAATGAGAAAAAAGATACCCAGTTCCCGCCGGAATCAAGCTCTGCATGGCCCATGTTACGTTTCGCCTACAACGCGCGGTAATGCCGGCGCGGATGCAACGGACGCCGGGGCTTTGTTCAAAGCGGCGGACATTTTGGCCCGTCCGACGCCGCCGCAGCGCCTACCCGCCAAGCGTGTCCAGGCGTGTTTCAGTGCCACGTGTCTTCGTGTGTGTGTGCCCACGCTTGTCAAAGCGCGGCATCAGGGGAGCGGAGCTCCCCAAGTGAAGGTTGGCGATGCGTCACTACACTCGGTTCAGCAGGTCTCTCGGCTCGACAGTTCGCGCCGTCGTGGGGTCATGCTCCGCCGTCCCGTGACCTTCATCCCGTGACCTTCATCCCGTGACCTTCTCTTTTGGACCGCGACGCCGAGGGTATAAGAGCAGCTGCCCCCGGACGCCAGAAGAGAGGCTCCGATTTGTACTGTTGAGTTACGTGCTCTCCCGTCTCTCCACTTCGGTCGACCTGACCGGCCGCTCTTTTGCTATGTTAGAATAAACAAGTTGTTCTGTTACCAGTCTTCTCATGCTTTGCCGGGACCTTCGGATGCTTCCAGTGCCCCAGGCCGCCAGGCCAACGCTACCCTTGGGGCTTGCGACCCATTCGCAATAACGGGCGCCAGCACCGAGTCCCCAACAACTCGTGCCAGCGGTGCGATTACAACATCTGGTTGCCAGCGGTGAGATCGCGACAACGGAGGCCAGCAGCGGAGGGATGCGGTTGACTGTATGCTGAGCAGCACAACGACCATCCGGGAGCAGCGCAACGAGCCCTGTGTGATGACTGGTTGCCTGCAGCGGAACGACTGCGCTGAAGTCTTGGCTGCGAGGTTTGGTGAGTGCGGGACTTTCTTCTTCTGAGTTTTGCCAGGCTTTTGTTAGTGTTAGAAACAGAGCTGGTAATTGGGGTTGTCGTTGCTGCCGGGTTAGTTTGCGGCAAGACAATAGTAGGCAGTAGAGAAAGCAGCATTCAGAGCAGCCATGGATTTGAAGTCGTTGCGCAAACCGATATTGCTGGAGCTTGCAAGAGAGTTGGGTCTGGATGTCTCAGACAAACTCAGAAAACCAGAACTGCTAAGGGCTATTCTTGAGTTAGAAGCTGAGGATGACGAGCTGTCGGATTGCCTTGAGACCATTGAGGAGCGGGCAAAAAGACATGAGCGCGAACTTATAGAACAGAAAGAAAAAGAAGAGCGTGAACACGCTTTGGAAATGAAGCGTCTCGAGTTAGAGATGGAACGCGCTCGTAATGGAAGTCAGGCACACGGTGCAGGAGAACGAGTATTGTTCAAAATGACTGACCTGATGCGGCCGTTTAAGCTTGGAGAGGACATTGGTTTGTTCCTGGTTAACTTTGAGCGAACGTGCGAGAAGCAAGGGTTCTCTCGGGAAACGTGGCCACAGCGCTTGCTCACTTTGCTACCCGGCGAGGCGGCCGACGTAGTCGCTCGCTTGGAGAGAGAGGAGGCAGAGGATTTCGACAAAGTGAAATCGAGTCTGCTAAAAAAGTACCGGCTGTCAGCGGAGGCGTTCCGTCGGAAGTTTCGGGAAAATGAGAAAGGCAGAAGTGAGTCATATACAGAGTTTGCGTACAGGCTAATGTCAAACATGCAAGAGTGGCTCAAAGAAGAGAAAGCGTTTGGTGACCACGAGAAAGTTCTGCAGTGTTTCGGGCTAGAACAGTTTTATAGTCGGTTACCTGAGAACGTGCGGTACTGGGTCTTGGATAGGCCAGACGTTAGTACGGTGGCTAGAGCCGCTGAGTTAGCCGAGGAGTTTGTGACGCGTCGGGCTCGTGGAGCTAAGGACGGTCAAAAGGGTGAATTTGGCTCCAAGTTTGAGAGGCCGAAGTTCACACCCATGAGAGCAAAGGGGGATACACGTAGTGCGGATGCGAGTGAAAGCAGTCCGACCGAACGTAAGGAGACGGCGGCAACCGAAGCCGAACGCAGAAAGCGGTTCGAGACGAGGCAAGCGCGCGTTTGTTATACGTGCCAGAAGCCGGGTCACTTTTCGGCGCAGTGTCCAGAAACAAAAACACAAGTCGTGTTTTTGTCTATATGCAGCACCGACGAGAACATGAAGCTTCTCGAGCCTTACATGCGAGACCTCCTCGTGAACGGGAAAGAGTGCCGAGTGCTTCGCGATTCCGCAGCTACAATGGATGTAGTTCACCCCTCTTACGTAGAACCCGATATGTTCACGGGCGAGTGCGCATGGATCAAGCAAGCAGTGGAAGCTCATAGCGTGTGTCTGCCGGTAGCAAAAGTGCTTATTGAAGGACCTTTCGGAGCACTTGAGACGGAGGCCGCAGTGTCATCTATGCTGCCCCCCCAGTACCCGTACCTATTTTCGAACAGGTCCGATCACCTCCTGCGCGAGAAGGGGCTTTTGTTTGGTGAGGCTAGCGTTCAGGCCTTAACCAGATCGAAGGTTCGGGAGCTCGCTGCAAAGGCGGTAGTTGCGGGGCCGACGTTGTTGAACGATGAGAAAGGGTCAGAGGCGCAGCAAGCTGGTATTCAGAGCACGCCCGAACAGAATAAAATTGAGCCTGTAGCGTTAAAGGCAGCAGATACTGGAGAGGAAATTCCCGACACGGGAAAGTTAGAAGAGCTGTCTCCAGATTTGCTCATCGCGCCTACGTCAGACGGACTTAACAGGTTGCTAAAAGTCAGCCGCTCGGCTTTGATAGCCGAGCAAAAGAAGGATGGCAGCCTAGAAAACATACGCTGCATTATCAAGGAAGGTATCGCCAAGAAAAATGCTCGCTTTGTGGAAAGAGGTGGGGTCCTGTACCGGAAGTATCTAGACCGCAGAGGAGTGGAGTTCGATCAGCTGATCGTGCCTCAATGCTATCGTCAGGATCTGTTGCGCTTGTCGCATGGGGGTTCGTGGTCCGGACACCTAGGAGTTAAGAAAACTAAGGACCGTCTCTTGCAGGAGTACTATTGGCCAGGGTGTTTTCGGGACGCAGACCACTTTGTGAAGACATGCGACACCTGTCAGCGGGTGGGCAAGCCAGGGGACAAATCGAGGGCGCCGTTGAAGTTGGTACCTATCATTACGGAGCCTTTTAGACGGCTCGTTATTGATACAGTGGGACCTCTGCCGGTAACAGCCACGGGGTACCGACACATTTTGACTGTGATCTGCCCAGCGACAAAGTTCCCTGAAGCAGTGCCGCTTAAAGAACTCAGCTCAGTTGAGATAGTCAATGCACTACTGTCCATATTTGCGCGAGTTGGTTTTCCTGCAGAAATCCAGTCATATCAGGGTACAGTGTTTACTAGCGCTTTGACGACAGCCTTTCTCGAAAGGTGCGGGGTAAGGCTGTTACACAGCTCAGTGCACCACCCCCAGTCGAATTCCGTTGAGAAGCTCCACTCCGTCATGAAGCGCGTGTTGAGAGCATTGTGTTTTGAACATCAAACTGACTGGGAGCTGTGTCTGCCTGGAGTGATGTTTGCTTTAAGAACCGCGCCGCATGCGGCTACGGGGTTCTCGCCAGCTGAGCTGGTGTACGGTCGCTCGCTGCGATCTCCGCTTCGCATGCTTCGAGAATCATGGGAAGGCAGGGGCGACGACCCAGTCGTGGTAGAGTACGTGCTTAAGCTCCTCGAACGCTTAAGAAGGGCACAGGAGTTGTCAGGTGAAGCAATGGCAGAGGCCCAGCAGAGGGCCAAGGTTTATTATGATCGGACAGCCAGGGCACGTCGTTTTGAGGTGGGCGATGAGGTCATGATATTGCGCACATCGCTAAAGAACAAACTCGACGTGCAGTGGGAGGGCCCAGCACGGATTGTTCAAAAACTGTCGGACGTTAACTACGTGGTGAGTTTGCCAGGAAAGCGGAAAGCACAGCAAGTTTACCACTGTAATCTGCTCAAACCCTATAAGCAACGGGAAGCAGTGGTGTGCATGATGGTAAACGTGCCCGAAGAGCTTCCGGTCGAGCTTCCGGGACTAGGCTCAGTGACAAACAGGAAAGACGCCGATCAAGTCATTAGTGACTTAATAAGTAAAGCATCGCTGTCGCCTGAGCAGAAAACAGAACTACACCAGCTCTTACAAGAGTTTCAAGGTCTGTTCTCTGAGAGGCCTGGTAGGACTTCTGTCCTTACTCATGACATAGAACTTACCTCCCCAGAGCCAGTACGATCCAAGGCGTACCGGGTGTCACCCCGCCAGAGCGATATTATGGAGGCTGAGGTAAAGAAAATGCTACAGCTCGGTGTTATTGAAGCGGGTGAGAGTGATTATACCTCCCCTTTGATTTTAGTTGAGGTACCGGGCAAGGAACCTCGTCCTTGCGTCGACTACCGCAGGCTTAATTCCATCACTAAGGATCAAATTTATCCGATCCCTAACATCGAGGAGCGCCTTGAGAGAGTGAGTAGCGCTCAGTTTATTTCCACCCTAGATCTTGTCAGGGGTTATTGGCAGGTTCCACTTACAGAAGAGGCTAGTAGGTATGCGGCGTTCATTTCACCAATGGGGACATTCCGTCCTAAAGTTTTGAGTTTTGGTTTGAAGAACGCGCCATACTGCTTTTCAAGCCTCATGGATAAAGTGTTGCGGGGACAGCAAGAATTCGCTTTACCGTATCTAGACGACGTAGCGATATTCTCCGCATCCTGGCCTGAACATATGGCGCACTTGCGGGCAGTGCTAACCCGCCTGCGCGATGCGGGCTTGACAGTCAAGGCTCCCAAGTGCCAGTTAGCACAGGCCGAGGTTGTCTACCTCGGACACGTGATTGGTCGGGGTCGTCGCCGCCCCTCTGAAATAAAAGTGGCCGCTGTGCGAGACTTCCCGCAACCGCGCACGAAGACCGATATTCGGTCGTTCTTAGGTGTCGCCGGCTACTATCAGAGGTACATCCCCAGGTACTCTGATATCGCGGCTCCCCTAACGGATGCTCTAAGAAAGACAGAGCCGCAAACAGTCGTCTGGGATGAGACGAAGGAAAGAGCTTTTAGCGCCCTAAAGAGCGCCCTAACAAGCCAGCCTGTGCTACGATCGCCCGACTACACAAAAGGGTTCGTTGTTCAGTGTGATGCTAGTGAGCGAGGCATGGGCGTTGTACTGTGCCAACGGGAAAATGGAGAAGTAGAACACCCCGTCCTGTATGCTAGTCGTAAGCTGACGAGTCGTGAGCAGGCGTATAGCGCCACCGAGAAAGAGTGTGCGTGTATCGTGTGGGCCGTTCAGAAATTGTCATGTTACCTAGCTGGCTCGAGGTTTATCATTGAAACGGATCACTGCCCTCTCCAATGGCTGCAGACCATCTCTCCCAAAAATGGCCGCCTCCTGCGCTGGAGCCTCGCTTTGCAACAATATTCCTTTGAGGTGCGTTACAAAAAGGGGAGTCTCAACGGTAACGCCGATGGCTTAAGTCGAAGCCCCTAACGTGGGAATCAGCCTCAAAATTGCTTGTTACTGATGTTTTTCTTCCTGAGGCAGGATTTTTAACCTATTGCTTTTGTGTAGTGTTTCAAAGTGATGATGTGCTTTTTAGTGCAATTTTTTCCGATTTGTGGACGCGTTCTGAGTGCTGCTAAACTACTGTAAGGAACTAGGCAGCAGTATAAAAGGGGGAAGAGCCTGGCAGGGCTTAGTGAGGGTTGTGCCGTGCTTGCTGACTGAGCGGTTGACTTCTGGCGTGGTTCTAACGCTTGCCGGAAACGAGAACAAAAATGTCAACTCTCCCGAAGTCACTTTGCAGTGTCCTGTGTGCACCTGAACGTGAGAACGAGGCCTTCTCTGTGCGCTGCGCTCAAGAACGCCCAACTTCGGTTATGAGCATCATCGAGCGACATCCCTCCGGACAGCGGATGCAGTCCCCTGACCTTCGGGATCTCCTTCCCCCGGCGGGGCGGTCTGTTACGTTTCGCCTACAACGCGCGGTAATGCCGGCGCGGATGCAACGGACGCCGGGGCTTTGTTCAAAGCGGCGGACATTTTGGCCCGTCCGACGCCGCCGCAGCGCCTACCCGCCAAGCGTGTCCAGGCGTGTTTCAGTGCCACGTGTCTTCGTGTGTGTGTGTGTGTGTGTGCCCACGCTTGTCAAAGCGCGGCATCAGGGGAGCGGAGCTCCCCAAGTGAAGGTTGGCGATGCGTCACTACACTCGGTTCAGCAGGTCTCTCGGCTCGACAGTTCGCGCCGTCGTGGGGTCATGCTCCGCCGTCCCGTGACCTTCATCCCGTGACCTTCATCCCGTGACCTTCTCTTTTGGACCGCGACGCCGAGGGTATAAGAGCAGCTGCCCCCGGACGCCAGAAGAGAGGCTCCGATTTGTACTGTTGAGTTACGTGCTCTCCCGTCTCTCCACTTCGGTCGACCTGACCGGCCGCTCTTTTGCTATGTTAGAATAAACAAGTTGTTCTGTTACCAGTCTTCTCATGCTTTGCCGGGACCTTCGGATGCTTCCAGTGCCCCAGGCCGCCAGGCCAACGCTACCCTTGGGGCTTGCGACCCATTCGCAATAACGGGCGCCAGCACCGAGTCCCCAACAACTCGTGCCAGCGGTGCGATTACAACACCCACTACGTGGGAGTCGGATACTCTACCACTGAGCCACGTCAGCACTTTTTTTCTTTATTGCATGGAGACAAAAGTGAAGATGTATTACAGAGCGGAGACAGCTACATGCTCGAAACTCGGGCAAACATACACATGCGTCCAACAAGTGCACCCAATCAAGCGGAAGTTCCTGCGCAGCGTACAGACTTCTCACATAAGTAGCACTTTCGCGAAAGAAGGATTTTGTAGATCGCGGGCTTTCGACACGGCGATCGCACAGTCTACATCTCCATAGGCTGTATAAACCAAGTGCTATGAACACGTCATAGAGAGGACCGTCCATAACCTTAAACGGCTGACACCTAATTGAATATGGAGGGATGTCAATGTCTTTTCTAAGCGTCCGTTGAAGAACGTCCCATTTCAAAGGAAATGACATTAATTCGTCCTTATTATCCTTAGCAACGTACCATGCCATTTGACACGCGATGTGACATGCGCGCCGCATAGCGTCGAAACGTACAACTTTTGATTGCAGTTCCGTTATATTCCACCAGGTGTCCAAACATGTAGCAGTTGCATATATCAGTTGCACGCTGCGTGTAGCTGGACCGGGTTAATTCAAGCAGGCTAGGTGGCTATTTGTCACCAGTCCGTTTCGAAAGGGGTGTCAGTAAACCTATTATCATCGTCACCAACAACAACGTACCCTGACACGGGTAAAAGGATGTGATATGTGCGCCAAGTAGTCTGGATACCTGTGTTTATTCTTCGGTACTGGTTATGGCATCTCCTCGCAAAGTACGAACCGTTGCTGAAGAAGTTAATCATGGAGCTACACGCGCTGCTGCAGCCAGGAAACATTGTGTTCAGCAGACAGACCACTGTGCAGAGAGCAGGACAAGCCTCAGCGCAAGTCGCAGCTTGCCGTGAACGCCGGGCGGACAGTTGAAGCCCTTCTCGTGAAAATTACGCGAAGAGACTTCGCCGCAAAGGCCCAGTGGTGCGCGATGCCGAAAATGGAGTTCCTATGGAGCCGCTCCTCCGGTTTACACTGTACTGTGCTGCTTGTACCACGCAGGCCTGATTTATTTTGTTATTGTTTTTTTTTTTGGTCAGTTTCTTTCTTTAAATCATGCGAAGGATTAATTGAAAAAGAAAGAACAGCGCGTGAAGAAAGTGACAAAAAGCCACACAGGGTGGGCGCTAGGTCAAGGTTAATTGCAATTAGAGAACTTCAGACGATGCCATCGAAGTACGGGGTTACAGGACAGCCGTTTATGTTTGGAAGCATTTCAACACGTTTCTCAGCAAAACCACGCTCAATTGCGTTCCTTTGAAATCGATTTCAACTCGCATTAGTTCCGTTTACCCACTTTTTGGTTGCAGGTGAAGGAGGTTGGTGTCCTTATGAAGAACTGCAGGCGTATCGTCAACGATCTCGAGAAAATTTTCGAAGTCTATTGGGAAACGTCAGTTGAGAATGCCACGCTTCCTATTAAGTGGACCGCCAATCTCAGGACATCTATCAACAGCTCAAGCCCTGCACATTTGGACCTCAATGGCACCGGTACACTCACATACATATCGGTAAGTTGCGTTATGCTGCAGTGTGAAAATATTAGGAAAAGCACAGCCCAAAGAACCATAGTAATTACTTCTTCAATAAGATGTCACCTTTTTCAAATGTTAGATGTGCCATTTAGCATGTCACAGAGACTCTAGCTGAACCATGCAGTCTGTCTTCTGTAGAACTTAAAGAACTCAAGCTGTGTGCATATTTCGAATAGTTGCAAGAATTATTATTGAAGACAGAGTTTTTGTTTAATTTTGTCAGTAAAGCATATTAGGCTACCCGTGTACGTAATAGCCTTCCAGAATAGTGGTATGTAGGCTATGTGTACGTGACGAGCACAGAGAAGCAGCCCAAAGAGCGCCATCTTGTGACAGTGAGTCTAACAAGGACGTATAGAGCACGGTCTCCGAAACCAGGCATCGCACGCAAACTAACTCGAAGGTCGACCATAGTACTATAACTGCGATTGCCGGCCTGGATCTGTCAACCTGCTGCAGCAAAAGCGTTGAAAGCGCCTCAGTCCTTTTCGTAAAGATGTCTTTTATCTCTTTTCTTCAGCCAGGAACGCTTACTTAAAAAATATTTGTAACGTGTTGCTCTAAATAAAACGCTACAATATGTCTTATCGGCGCTGCTGCTGTAGCCGGCGTCCACGGAGTTCCCGTATTCTATTAGCTGATTATAATAGTGCAGGGTAAAGTTAAAATTATCTAGCCCTACAGAGCACTGACTTAAGAACCCGCCAACAAAGCGTTCGGGTCATGTGACTTGCGGAATTTAACACTTGCTCTTCTTCAGGAAACAATGATTAAGATTTCGTTCCGTGCAATATATAAGCATGGGACGTTACGATTGCACCTCCTTGGTGGCGTACGCTATGTCGTACTTCATTGAAGTTCGTGAAGTGCTAAACAAAAGCACCATGCATTGGGGCCTGTCAATAATGTTCCCCAGAAATGCACCATCAGGACTTTAGAGATTAGCTTCAAAAGTTAAATATTTTTCTTTTCTGTTTTGTTAATGATAACAAGGACAGAGCGCTGGGGCATCCGTCTTTCCACGTCAAAATATTCAAAACATTAAACACAATATCGCGGGCCCGCTAATCACTAAATCTTGTAATTTTATGCATTTTCAAACGTCGGAGTGTTGTCACGTTGCTGGAGTTCAACTTCCCTGGTCATGTGCACGTTATTCACGCACTACGCTTATCTTGTACTCCTCGCACACTGAGTTCCTATTCTATCCCAATGAAAGCTGCTTTGCAGACGTACATGTTGAGATTTCAGGCAAGAGGTCCTACTTCATATTCCCGTATCTGCTCATACATGGCAGCAAGCGCTCACAAAATGCTCGAATCTAAACCACACTAGGGCAATTGTTAACACTCTTTTCTTTCTCTCTGTAATCCCTTTTGTCCAATGCGAAACAGCAGCTCAGAACTTTGATGCACGCCAACATCTCGGCGTTTTTTTTTCCATAATAAAAGTGTCTGTCTTTCATGCTTGACAATCGGCTGTGCGTTTACTTTGTTTTCATTTCAACTGGGACAGTTGTCATTACGAGTATTGGCAAGCCTTTAGGAGACCAGTCCCTAACGCAACTACTGGTGAAATTACAGCTGCAGCAATTATTGTCAATGAGTTTTTTGCTTAGCGATGAACATGAGTTAGATTTGTTATTCCTTGGTTTTGCCCGGCATCAAAGGTTGAGAATTTTTACTTCACAGAGCGCTCCTCCATACTTCACGGCTCCCGGTAGGACAGAGGACATTGACGCCATCGTTGACACCATCAGCAAAGCAAAGCAATTTGTCTACGTCGCGGTTATGAACTACCTACCCATAGATTATTACTCTAAACCTAAAAGGTAAGCCATCTTCAAGCGGCATGAGTGCAGCTGTGCCTCCCATTGATAAGAATAATAAGAGAGAGATAAATAGAAATAGTCCAAAACTAAACATGCTAGCCGAGCTAAATTATGGGGTTTTACGTGCCAAAACCACTTTCTGATTATGAGGCACGCCGCAGTGGAGGACTCCGGAAATTTCGACCACCTGGGGTTCTTTAACGTGCACCTAAATCTAAGTACACGGGTGTTTTCGCATTTCGCCCCCATCGGAATTCGGCCGCCGCGGCCGGGATTCGATCCCACAACCTCGTGCTCAGCAGCCCAACACCATAGCCACTGAGCAACCACGGCAGGTATGTTAGCCCAGCTATTGTCAGACACGAAGTGTCTGCGTTCACAAGAAGATGGAATAAACACAGGAGGTGGAGAATCAGAAGGGTTTGGGTGCGAGCTAGTTAGTACGGATCATTCATATTTAAGACAGCGCCAAAAAACAAGGACAAGGGAGGACACAGAACGAGCGCTAACTGCCAACAGCAAATTTATTGGAGCCTGCGCAAATATATACAATTCACAACGGGCATAAAGAGAGTGAAAGAAGAAGGGGAAGGCCGGTCATCGTCGGTCAACTCCTGCTGCGCATACGTCAATAAAATTATACAATGTAAAGTAACCATAACATGGTGGACACAGGCCAAACTGATTAACTTCTAAGGAACTTAAGTTCTTTATCACAAAGTGCTATTTAAAAAAATAATTATGGGGTTTGACGTGCCAAAACCACTTTCTGATGATGAGGCACGCCGTAGTGCGGGACTCCGGAAATTTAGACCACCTGGGGTTGTTTAACGTGCACCTAAAACTAAGTACACGGGACAAAGTGCTATGGAATGGGAAATAACACAGGTTGCTCCTAACTGACACATTTAAAATGCGTCAAAGGTTTTTCTGGCCATCTGATTGCTGTACCTTTTATTGCTTTTACGTTGCCTATCTTACCGTGTTTCTACATTAAATAACTAAAACAATTCCGATATTGTAATAATTAAAGCCATCTTTTACAACCTATGACCAGTGCATATTCTACACTTCCAGGTACTGGTCAGTAATCGACGATGCCCTGAGACGCGCCGCAATCGAAAATGGAGTCCGCGTCCGTCTCCTTGTGTCGAAATGGAATAAGACAAAACCACTGACCTGGAACTTCGTGGAGTCGCTTGCATCACTGAATTCCAGTGGTATCTCCATCGAAGTCGTAAGAATCAACTTTCTCTCTTTCTTCTGCTCGTCCTCTCTTTCTTTCTGTCCTTCTTTTATTTTTTCTTGTTACGCGTATAAGGGAGGCGTGAAACTGTAACTGCACGGAGAGAAACTCCGCGCATTATGGGCGTTGTTGTGCCTCCCAGCGCCGGCGCGTTCATGTGGACTACGCGATGAAGCTTCTCGTGTGTCCAAAATGCTTATCACGTCGTATATGCCTCTTTTGGCAATAACACTGGAATAGAAAATGGCGCAACTGACGTCACGAAGCTGCGGTGGTGGCAGCCGTCGCTTCCAACGCAGGTAAAAAATCACAATCACATCCGGCGGGGCTTTTAAGGGAAGCAATATTACTAGTACACGGGGCAAAGTTTTCAAACGTAACATGGCCGATATTTGTTCTAAAGAGAAAGCAGCACAGCGTCTCTTTTTTGCAGGGCAAGCGCAACGAGTCGCAATGCTCTTCTGTTAACGTACATTAGTAAACAAAAATGTATGGACAAATTGTGGAGTTTAGTCGAAAGTTCGCAGTGCTTAGTTAGGACTACAGTCCTCCCTTTGAATTACATTAATAGGTGGGGAGCAAAATCATCAGGATGGCAAAATGACTTGTCCGTGGCTTGGTGGAGTCCAAATAGCTCGTCATTTTAGCCGGTATTACAATTCTCGCAGAAGCAAACGAACGCGCCGACGCCGAGTCGCCAACTTTCGTCGAGTTGGTACGCCGCGAAACACTTCGCAAATGCCTTCCATGCGGTAAGCGCTCAAGAAAGAACACCGTCAGTGCTTTGCTTATCTGCGTCCCCACGTTTGCGTTCATTGTGCAAATGCTGAAACATATTCCGTCGGTTCCTTCCTCATCAACTTTGCGCTTCTGAAGGCAACCTGCAGGGGCAGCCTGCTCGCGGTGCTTTCATTAAGCTTTCGTTCATGTGTTTCTTTCAGAAAGCTATCGTGATTCCAGCCTTCACGGAAGAACAACGCAAAACTCCTTACGCCCGAGTGAATCACCAAAAGATGATGGTTACGGACACAACCGCTTACATCGGTAAGTCGCCAACCACTCTATGCGCCGAAACACAACCCAACGTTTAAACATAATTACTTTGGAGTTCACATGACTCTGACATTGCCTGGTGTATCAGGTAACAAACTGGCTGATGCCACGACCTGAGGAAGCTTCTGGGCTTCTCATTAGATGATCAAGCGGCTATGACGTACCAGCTCAGGAAACCTATGTTCAAATACTAAATAACCCATAATGCACACTCAGTTCAAGGCACCCTTGGATATTACCGACACTACTAGTGATGCTTCAAATACCTGGAACTGCGAAGGAATGCCACGTTTCTTCCATTGGCTTGAAGCAGCTCACCTCGCCCCATATATTTACATTATATTGTGGGTCTGTACAAGTATATACCGATGGTTCAGTCACACCTTTTACTACAACGGCAGCATTTGTTATCCCGCAACTTGGCATTACTCGGCGATTTCAATTAGACCACATATCTACATCTACGCTGCAGAACTGGTGGAAATACGGGAAGCTGTTCGTTTTATGATAACGCAGACACCTCATAAAAGGACGGTGTTCTTTAATGCCAAGACAGCGTTGCAGACGCTAAAATGCTTTTTAAAGAAAGGATCATACTACCTGTTCATGCTGGAACTCGCCGAACTTCATCAAAGTGCCAAGAGAGGCGGACACTTGATCGCTTTTCAATTGGTTCCTGGTCATTGTGGCGACTGGCAATGAACTCGCTGACAGGAAGGCACGGTCGGCATTCTTCTGCTCTAATGAAGTAAGGAGTGCCTACTCGCGAGCTGACACCAATTTAATGATCAAGGCACTCATGCATGACCTTAAGAAAGCATGCAGAGCCCAGGCCGACATCCACAGACGCCTACATATGATCGAACCAGAAGGTAAATTTTGTTTGCTCCCGAAGGTTGCGCGGAACAAAGCGTCATTACTACGCAGGATTCGGCTGGGCGTTACTCTCGCCCGCCGCTACGCACAGCTCATCAGCCAGTCGAACAGCCCTCAGTGCGAACAATGTCGTCCGCCTGAATATCTGGAACACATATTGTGCGATTGCCCAGCATTTATGCTGGAACGAAGTACGGTAGATAATTCCCTAGCCAACGTCGGCAGTCAACCACTGTCGCAGGAAGCTATTCTCGCCCCATGGCGAGACACTGCAACTTCAATGTGGACGACCTAAAGCGTCGTTGAAGTTTCTGCATCGCGCAAGGCTAGACGAGTGTCTCCATTAGGGCCACCGTCTGATGTACATAAGCAATCATCACTTCCCTTGCCATCGTCGTCCATCCCAGTTCTTTCGCTCCCCTTCCATGTTTTCCCAGTGCACAGTAGCACACTAGAGCGCACAAGCTCAGGTCAACCTACCAGTAATATCTATCTATCTATATCTAAGATATCCAGACCACTCTGAATACAAGATAATTAGTAATGCTAATGTTTCGAGCGGAACATTACCATTAAGAAATGCTTTGTGTTCGATGTTGGTCTTCAACTTTCCTCCTCGTCCCCATCAGACGGGATATTGTCACGCTCTTGTTCTTACATTGCATGGAATTGGCAAAAATGCTCACTTGAAGCGCAGTATATGTATATCTGTGCATGTAAAATGTTTTGCCATTTAATTCAGCAGGCCCAGGTAGAAGGCCTGCCATAACTTGGGCTCCCGGATAAGGTAAACCTTCTGCCTACAAAATGTAGTTCCATTTATCTTCTGTAACTGGAGTACTGCTACAGACAACCACTTTCCCGAACCACGTTTTTGATGGTATGATCTGCATACCAGATACCCTCAGCAATTACGAAGGAATATTTTTGCTTCTTTCTTCGCAATCCTTTCCGCCATTAATTACATTGCGCGTTTGCTTTCACTGCGGGAATAAGCTCGTTTTGTGAAAGAAGAGCTGTCTAAATGACAGCAATGGGTAGGTATTTAGTGTCTGTAATATTATGGGGACTCAATAAGATATACACTAAGCGTCATCTTACTGCCTGACCTAATGTCATTGTTTTTCGATGTTGTCTCCAGTGCTTTAGAATAGAAATTATATAACTTTTTACACATTTATCAACTGTTTATCATAATTCATGACTAACGCGACTACAAAGCACACTACCGCAAACACATTCAGAACCCCCCCCCCCCCTTGATACGTATGAGCCACACTCCACGGCTTTCACAGCTCTCGTCACATAGCAATAATATCTCTCCTAACAAGCTTTGATATGTAAATGCAGCCCTGTCTTATTACCCTTCCTAAAGAGGGTCTGCTAGAAGAGATAAAAAAGTGGAAACTACGACTTCATTGAAAAGAACTACACTGAAAAGCAACACGTTCTTCTGCGTAATGAACGTGAAAGTTAACTGAGTAGTAAAATACCGAACACAGTTATTGCATTCTAAATGTTAATTTGAAAAGCAATCGCGATGCAAATCACTGCATGCCAGTTAGCGTTCTTTTTTCATTTTCTGCACTACTGATTTCCGGTTTCCTCTGGCTGCATACAGGAACATCGAACTGGGAGCCGAACTACTTCATCGAGACGACAGGAGTGGGGTTGGTGATAAACCAGAATTCAAGTGAATCCATCAGAGGGGAGTTGAAGGCAATTTTCGAACGTGATTGGAACTCCAATTTCACTTACTACGTCAGACCTGGCAATAAAAGAAAACGCTCCTGACTCCTACATCTCATTGTAACTTTTTACTACTTGCTTGAACTGCACCGAAGTCGGCCGCTAAGCGCACTGTCTCTCCAGCTCCCCATTTTGCTAAATGGATGCTTACAGAACACATTCCTTAGCTTTCCTTCTTCTTTCCCCACCTCCTCCTTCTCCTCCTGCAATAAGGAGCGTCTGCAACTGGCACTTGCCTAATCCCAACAATCCACTTTTTCTGCTGCCCCTTGCCCCTTTGTAGTGGCTACGGAAGAGGACTCTGGCTGTGAGAGAGGAGGTTTCCATAATTGAGAGGTGCGTAGTTCCCTGTAGACGATCACCACCCCTCCCTACCTCTCTCGTCCTTCTTTTTCTTCCCCTTCTCCCCTTTTCCTACGTAGAGTAACAGGTTTGAGTCGAAATTATTCCATCTGAATACTCTGATTTCCTACATATAACTGTTCTCGCTCTCTTTCCAAAAAACCAATTCCGCTGTGACATACTATTACTCATGAAGCAGCGTAGAGCCTTCCATCTCTAGTTTGAATTTCGGGCTGGTGCATGGGTGTGCGCGCCCAGGAAAGCGAATATGTAATGTGCTAGCTACTGAATTCACCAGACAGAAGATTATATTCGTGCCGCTATTGTAGAAATAATAAATTATCTTTATTTGCGTGGCCGAGTTTCGGAATGGGTTACCCCGCAGAATGCGATGCCACACAAATGCTTCCCTAAAGCACATCCGAAAATAAATCAAAACTGTCGAACACACGATGTTTCTGGAGCCATCGTTGCAGTTGTTGTTCGCTTCACGACTGTCTACAGTTTATCACTTCTCATTTCCAATTTTCCGGGAAAACTGAATCCGCTGGAGTAACAAGGCCACGTACCAATGTCTGGCAATGCATACAAGATTCTTTTTCGTTTTCGTTAGCTATACTTCTTTGAAGGATCAGTGAAACCTACCTCTCCCATGTCATCACTATCGCAAATAAACGTGCACCCTCCCCGTCTGGAGCATTTTTACTTCCCGCTCTCTACTCTTCGCGTCAGGTTGTTGTCTGTTTCCAGTAAGGGTGGGTGAGCAAGATATATGAGCGCTTTCAAGGAAATTAATGTTTTTTTTTTTTATCTTGACGAAAGCAAGTCTCTTTGTCGAAACAGTAGCTCCAAATAGATGTTTTTAGGGCCTCTGCATTCATCTTACTATAGATACTAGTCCTGCTTAGATTCGGATTGAGTGTAGTGCTAAGAACTTCACTCAAGAAACATTTAATTTCAGGTTAGTACACATTCTTGATAACCTCGCTACGCTGATCTACGCAGAAAGCTTCTTGTTAATGTCTTTGCTTGTTTTTATTTTGCTTTACTGCAGCCCGCAGTTAGATGGTATGTTGTCTCCTACCATCCGTGGCCTCTACGCCGTCTCCGGAGGTGTGAAACCTGACCTACACTTGAAGCGCCCGCGCGATAAGTTGCACCGCGCTTTACAAAAAGAACACTATTCAGGGGTAAAAGAATATGAGGCTGGCGCTTCATGGAATATTTGCTTTACCGAAAGTGTTGTCCTTTCGCTGCTCATGCTACAGCAGCACGCGACTTGTACCTCAGCTTTTTCAAGTTTAACAAGGCCGATGGTGCTTTAAAATTCGCCGACCGCTTGAATACTCGGGAGCACATTAAACGTTAAAAGCTTGCAGAATTAAAATGCCTTCACGGAACACACTGACATTCCTGGATTTCCTTTACTACAGCTTTCGAACTGGGGGATTCCAGAATAGGATAGCACTGTCGTTTATAAATAACAGCCACTTGGAAAAATAAATTGCCATAGAATACGTGCTTCCGATGAAATGCCCTTTCAGCAAACAAAGAAGTGTGTTCCCGGCTTTCGCATTGGTGATAGATGTCAGAATATTGTTGCATAGATCTTGCCATAGTGCGCTCTTAAAAGTTATTGTGTCAGTAACCTCTGCAGAAGCAAACAACAAGCGTACACACTACGTCATGAACCGTACTGAACCGTTGACGACTCCAGCTTTTGTAACTTATGCTAACTTCAACGTGTTTGTCTTGCTAATCACAATGCGGTTGAGGCAGTTCTTTGTTTTTGTGACACTCCAACAGAAGAATTATGGCAAGAATCCCTAACCGGTAATTTCTGCAATACCATCCTTAGGAACCAATCAACCGACCCGAGTTCAACTTATCTAAATAAACGCTCGCATCTACGCACCAAAATTCCGTCTTTATTTTTTATTAGAACCTCCAATGACAACGCAATTAGACACAACCGGAGCCACCATTAAAGTTGCGAGCAAAATACCTATTTCTTCTTCGTCTCATAGTGCAGAACAACGAATTCCTCTGAAAACCGTCCTGTGTACTTTTACATCACGTTGCTGCGACGACGGTTCTCGAATACATTGAACTATTATTTCTTGTAGCTTTGACTGGTCTGCACCAGGATTACGGTGTACGTAACCACTGACGCAGCCATCTGCGAAAAAAAGAGAAGCAAACAAGCAAATTTAGTGTTCTTAAGATACTATTATGTTGATTTGATCATCTGAAACTTCCAAATAAGCAGCATTATTTACATCTCTTTTTATTGTTACAGTTTGTTTTTGATGAGTTGCAATGAAGTTATGGTGAACCCGTAGCCGTGTGCAAGATTCACCAGAGCTGCGATGACAACGGTTCTTAGTATACTAATGCCCTATTCATAAAGCGCTTTGAATTTTTTTTTACCTCTCCCCCCCCCTCCCCATGCTAGGGCTTAAACAAGAAAACCGTACTAAGTATGCAATTTCAGAGTCAGCATGAATAAGCTGATGTGCAATGATCTGGACGAATAAAAAGTCCCTGCCAAAAGAATTTACAAAAATTCACAAAAAGCGCTTAAATGAAATTCTTCTGAAGAGCATATTTCACCAATCCTGATGCCGGGCATGTTATCAACATAGGCGTCCGGCCAATGGCCAAGAACACTTACGAATTCAACATTTTGCGCATTCGACCCCTGTCGCGTCAACTGTCATTATCACTCAAAAAGGTAATGTTGATTTTATAAAAAAAGAACAAGTGTCGTGATTCCGGGTTCAATTTAACATAGTCGAAATCACAACTACCGCTCAACGTTAAGCCCACGGTCTAAGTGTTTGATTTTCCTCGTTCTTGGGACGCACTGTTCCAGGGTAGTCCGGTCTGGCTGTACGGGTAGCAATATGTACGTCTGAGTGAAAGTCGACGCAAACGCTCAACTTAGTTATCGTGTGTCCTGCAAACTTGTGTTGCACAGCCAAGGAAGCGGCTTCCCACGTACCCACTCTAAGTGTTTGCACCTCTAAGAGTGCTGGTTTGTCCCACAGCTAACACCCTTACCCATAGGAGTATACCTCTAAACTTTTTCGTCATAATAAATCTGTCTTCCTCTCTTAAGAGCATGAGAATGATTACTGGACACGACAGAGAGCTCAAACTACACCAGCGATGAGACAAGCCGTAGTTTAAAACAAATATTTATGACCACCAGCTGCACACCGAAAATCTGACACGAGTTTCACAGCGAGATGTTCTTAAGTTTATCGCATGTACATTTTATGTCATCTGTCGCATGTATTTTCGTGTTCAATTGGCCACAAGAAATCCGCGAAAATATTACTTTTATCAACGCCATCAATGCATGAGCCACTGTTACCCCTTAAGAAATAAGGTTTAGGCTATGGAGACAGCTAGGCATCTTTTATGCACCCATAGTGTTAAGTCATTCCATGCGTAGGCCGCAGAATTTGTATTTCCTTCCTTTTTTACAAGACTCTCCTCGACGTCACCCTCGCCATTTGTACAGTCAATTTGCGATTTCACGTCTCTGCACTGGCAACTGCCAGATGCCTACTAGCTCCTTTAGGAATGAAATCAAATCACTCTTCATTTGCGTCGCGTTAGATACATACATTGGCACTTATTCAGAAGGTCGTCGCAAAGACATGGATGAACGAGAAGCTTTTGCAGTAGTAGTTAAGCGATTTTAAATAAGCACAAATAACTACTACAACACAGTTTAATGTAATTAGCTGCAACAACGTGAACACAGCAAAGAGAAACTACTAGCATGCAACATCAGAATATAAACGCAGTGCGCAGTGTCATAACAGTGAAAAATGAAAAACACCTAGTAAATTCTAACAGAGAAAAATTAATAGAGACCGTTTAGGAGTAAGGGTCAATTTTTAAAAAAGCTCTTTTATCAACGCCCTTTAACAGAATAATCGCTTAATGCCTAACGTTACGTTGAAAGGGGACAATTGCTGTCCCCCTTGACGGCAGCACAGAGCGACGAAGGAAACCATACGGGTTTCTCGGAGAGGAAGTTTCGCAGTTCAAAAAAATTATTCTTCATGGGGGTTCCAGCTTGGGTCCAACGACTTTTCGGGGAGGTTGCTCTATCATCTGAGCTAACCAGGAGGGTAGCAGACTACAGCCTAAGTTGACTGAGTTGTCGATCAATTTGACCTTGCGCTGCCATCTGGAAATCCCATGTGGATTTTCTTCGTAGCTTCCTGTTACATTTGGGTAGATGACACTTTCCCCTTCCACGAACATTCATCCAAATTGAGGGTCTCCGCAGAACTGATTTACCTTAATGGTGTGTCATTAAAGGAAAGCTAAGCTAAACAGACACGAACGAAACAGTATGATTGCCATAATTAGTGCGTACACATTGTGGCCAAATAATTTTTATTCGACGCGAACCCACTAAAGCTAAATTTTGACAAATGTGAGAAAAGTTCAACGGTGCATACTCCAAGAAATGCTGTTGCAAGAGGCGTAAATTTTCAAATAAGAACAACGAATACTAAAAACTATGCTTACGGATACAAGCAGCGACATCTTGAGCTGGAAGAAGTCCGCTCCTTTGAGACTCAGATCTTCCGGGTCTATTGAGTCGTGAAGTTGTTCGACCTGAAACAAAGCACACGGAAGACGCCACTTTTCAAAAGCTGCCGAAGAAGACTTCATGAAAACAAATAGAAAACAAAGATGCTCGTTCGGAAATTGCATTTACTACTTTGGGTTGAGTTAGCTTGTTACTAGTAATTTATATTTTACTACCTTGGTACATGCCACAATCTATGTATATCAGCGGCAAAGGCTGGTGCGGTAAAAGCTGCGTTGCGACAGATACACCAATGCCACAGCCCCATAGTGCACAAACGCGGCAGAAGGCAACGGCACTGCAATGGCCAGATAACATGATTTTGTTGCAGCGCAAGAGAGCAAAGACGTAGACGATATAGACGGGACGAGCGCTGTGCTGAGTATCCCGTCTACGTCTTCGTCCTTTCACGCTACAACAAAATTACGTTACCGTACAAGCTCGCCCAACTTTCGACCCTGTTGCAACATCCACATAGCAGGCTCCTTGAAATACAGAACAAGCAGAAAAAACATCGGAACACGTAGAAAAGAGTACGAAGAAGCAAAAGCAGCAGATTCAACCGCATGAGTCGAAGAAATGTACATGTGTAGTCTCACCTTTTACCGAGCGGAGGCGATAAGGTGACGAGTGATACCTGTAACTTTCGCAGCGTTTTACAGGAACACCCGCTGCTGAGTTCTTGATACGTTCTTAAATTTGAGGAGTGCCGTAAATGACACAACTAAGAATGGCGTTGGCACTAAAACGCACCCACGTTCCGCGACAGTGGAGACTTTTAGCCTGTCCGCTATTCCGGTAAACGGGAGCGGTTTGGGCGGATTGCCGGATTTGCGGGAGCGTAAACGTGAGCGGCCAGAGCGGTGCAGCCGCCTGGTGGCAGAGAGTTCAACCGGACAAACACAGCTAAAACTACAGTAACCCACTATATCCTGCTTCGCTACTCGTGCAAATTTTTGGCAGCGGCGTAATTGTGAACACGATTACACCACTGTCGAAAATGTAAACCTGCAGCTAAGCAGAATATAGTAATTAGCTTTGTGTTTGTGTGGTTGAGCTTTGCGCCACCAGCGGGCGCCACCAATCTGGCCGCTCACGTTTACGCCCCCGCTAAGCCGGAAAACCGCCCGCGCTTGCCCGAATACCGGACACGCTAAAGGTCTCTAATGAGCGCAAGCGCGGGCAAAAGTTGGGCGAAAGGTTGCGTTCAGACTAAGGTTTACGTCGGAGCTCATTTGAGTTTATACGTTCAAATGCATACAAAGGGCAGAAGCGCGCTCATTAGAAGACCGCCAAACAGAGCCGAATCGGGGTAGTGTGTTTAAGACAGAAAAATTAATTATAGGGGCAGTAAGACAATCAATTTTTGTTTAGAGCCTCGAGTTATTGCCAAATATCGGCGAAAAGCAGTAACTCGCTGAAAAAAACTAAATCACGAAGCTAACAAATCAATAGCTCTGCACTAAAAACGGATATTGCGGTTTTGTAAATTGTACATGCTAAATCATTCGAAGCAGGCAAATGGGATATATCAGTTTTAGGCTCACGTGAAATTGCTACACTTTACGGGGGGTAACATGCAGAATTTCTACTTTCGATTCAGAGGTATAACATAAAATGTTGAGTAACACTTGAATTTTATTCAATTTACATTTCTTAATTGGTACAGTTCTTACATTTGTGATATGTATTATTTCTATTGCTGAGTCATGGAGCCGTAAACATAATAGTTCAGCTCTCTTCAAAATTTTTTGCGTTGGAGCATTAAAAACAAACCGATGGCCTAAAAAAAGAGCAATTACGTGCCACAGTTTGCACACTTTACCTTTTTTTTTCAAACACAACAAACATCAATAAATTCCATACAGTTGATGAGGAGCGAAGCTGGTTCTCTATTCCGTAAATTCGCATAGGAACGGCTGAGCGACTGCTTAAGGTGAGATCATTAGGAAAGCACCAGTGCAACGACAAGCAACGATCATGCACTAATATAGAATGAAATTTGGACCGCGGGTATCTACATTAGCTGCCTCGCAATGCTTTATTTCACTATGACAGGTTTAGTATACAGCCATTCGCGTTCTTAGAGCAGTTTACAGGTTAAACACGCTTTACTAAGTGGCGGAGTATTGTCAAGTCCATACTTTCGCTGAGTAGACTAACCATCTCAAGTGCTACAATTGGGTGCCTTGTTGCACGGAATTGGTAGTTTCGTCTCTGCAAACAAAGACAACCCAAAAACGTAGTGCGGCACATACCACACATACAAAAAATAAGGCAACCAATGCGAAGATACAAGACGCCGGAAAATTTTGTCACATCCTATACTCACTTCGTTTCTGCAGTAGTCATCATCTATACGTCGAAGGCTTTTGCAGAAATCCTTCACTTCCTTAGCCTGAAAGTATAGGTGAAAATTTCATAAGGTCACTGTTTTCGCACCGATTCATGCATTCCTACACAGTAATGGAATGGATTTTCTTTCTTTTGTTTGTTAGTGCTCGTAAGTAATTTCATAACTGCCTTACGAGCTGGCTTTGAAATGTTTACTTCAATATTTTACTCGCAAGTTACATAAACCTTCGCAGCGGTTCAAATTTTGCGTACCTGCTAACCCGTCAAATGTAGATTCGTAAAAAATTCTGGGGACACGACACTGACTGGAACGAAGGGGGAGTGGGCACCCCGTGCAATATGACCGTTGATTTACCATTGATATATTGTTGGGCAATTGTTGAAACAACTGAGTTCAGCGAAATTTTAAAAGTAATTAAGTTCGCTCAACATTTGCACAACAATATTACCGTTGAGTGTTCTCAATAACATATTTATTGGGTAATATGTGTTGAGTTTGGAGTTGTTTCTTGTTGTGTAGCAGTTCAGTGCAGCATATAATAATTAGGACTCGCATATGAAGACATTCCAGATATTTAATGCGAAGCGTTCCAGCCTCATTTTTGTCGCTTTGCGGCCGGTAGGTTCTTCTTTCGCCTCGCTTTCATAAAAAGAAAATAATGTGTGACCGATGGGGTGGCATCGAACGTCGGCCGTCGAGACCGGTGCTCTACCCATTAGGCCACGAGCGCGCGCATACTTCTCTTGTTCGAAAGCCACTAAGTCCTGAAATGCTTGGAGCGTGCGCCGCGGGCCGCTTCCTCGTGCTGTTGCTACAGCTGGCGCTTTGACGCGCCTAACTCCGCGACCGCCCACTTTCGTAGCCGTTTTCGCTACGTAGAAACTGCGATGTTAGGTTAGCTTCATAATCGCCCAAGTTCATAACGATTTAACATTTCTTCGCCGGCGTACAAATGCCATTGTCGTTTTAACATAGACTTGATGACATAGCCAAGGGTACGATCCGAAATGAGCACGTTTCGGGGAGCAGAAAAATGCGAAATTCACTTGCAAACACGGTGACTACGCGCATGTGGAGTTCCCCAAAAGTAGACACGGCGGCAGCGCGGCCGGCGATAAGACAGGCGCGGACACGCGACGACGACGACACTACCTTGGAGCATCGGACGCGCTGTGGGAACCGTAGAATGTAAGCGCGCGCACGCTACAAACATACACGTGTGAGGTCTTCGAATTTCCTGGTACAGTCAGGTACATGTAACATATTTAAATAAGGCATGAGTGCCATTGGGACACATCTAAAAATATTATCACACGTGGTGGCTAATTTTGTTATGGGAGTGCTATGAGCACCAGCAATCTCATGTATAAGCTCAAGATTCATTAGGAAGACATGAGAAAGTCGGAAGAAAACTGCGCTGAAGCGCACTTCAGAAGGACATCTCATGCTCAGAATTCATCAAGAATTCAACAGAAAGACGGTGTCCAATATGTTTTTGAATGACATTAGGATTACATCAGAAAATTCCAAAGAAATTCATCACAAAGTTTAATGGCTGTGATGTCAAAACTCGTGAGACTTTCATGTGAAACTCTTCTCATTTTCTTAACGGCAGCCGCCGACGGGTTCGCCTTATCGCCTATCACCGCCAAGACTACCGCAGTAAGCATCTTTATCTAGCGTGGCGTGTTGCCGTCGAAGGCATACTGCACACTTTTAATAGGCGATAACCGAAACGCCTCACCATTCTCTGCTGCCTCTTTGAGCTGGACCGATCCGAATGTGCGTTGCTTACAGAAGCGAGAGCAGCGCCAATCGGCTCATTGTCGCCTAAAACTAAGCGCCGCAATCGAGCACCGTTTGCGCGACGAGGAATGACGCGTGCATGAAGCTAGCTCACTGCGCAGACACTGCCGCGCAAAACACGCAAGGGCGTCTACGTGACGTTCTGCACACAAATCGCGCGGGATGATTGGAGCCACGCCGGAGCGCATACTAAGCTTCAAAGAAGCGTTACAGGTTCTCACTTGTACAGGCACGCTCACGCTCGCATCGGTCTCGGCGTATCTTTAGGTCATTCCTGGTGCTGGACTTCTACCCAAAGATTCTATATCTGCTTGGTATCGTCTGTGCACTATCGCGTGGTCTTTGGTTCTGCGAGAGAGCCGGGAATATTTTTCCCCGCTGTCAAAGAAACTTCACTGCGCGTATCTTAGGTAACATTTGCTGTAGCAACCCATTTCTTCCTTTTCTCGACGGCACTGCAAAGAGTCGCAAATTTTTACTTGCCAGTATAGTGTGTACTACTATTTCGTGCGTAGTTACGTACAGGGTAGGGCAAATTCTTAATCCGCGTAATCTCATTTTTTGTCCGCAATCCCTTGTCACGGGTTACACATGCAGCAAATGCCCGGGTGCTATAGTGTTCTACGTCAAGAGCAGCTTGGCGTCGTGCAAGAGACGCGTTGATCTCTGTTGCCACTCTCCATCAAGGGGGATTTTTAACTATTTTTTTTTTTGCTGCTCTGTGGTGTAATAGCTGCCGCATGGACGCGGTGAAGGCTTACTTTCTATTTGCTCTCGCTTTTAGTCGTGAAGGATGGGCTACCTTTTGAGGGGAGGTATTTCTTTTCTTCTTGTGAGAATGTTTATCAGCCTAACCAAGTGACACATGCGTACTTAAACAGCAGTACAAACAGAGGAGGAAGAGGAAATAGGTAGGAGCACACACGATCGCAAGCTCAACTAAAAGTTTATCTTTGAAGACAACGATAATAAACGCACTGGTGAACTTGAAAAAGATAAAATGCCATGCATGGGTGGTAGAAACAGCCACGTGTGACAAGAAAAATATGGAAAGGTCATGCCATGTAGAATAAACGTCCGTCAAAAACGAAAACTTTCGGACAAACCTTTCGAAAAGCGAAAGATTTGTCCGACAAGTGATACTACCCAACGAGAAATACTCTTTTAAGAACTGCAACTTTTTCCCACTAAGCGCGACAGATAACTTGGTTATGCATTTGTTTCGTTTGTGATCAATAAATATTGCTTCCGTAACTCCTCTAGGGTTGCGGTATGGGGTAGAAAGAACGATTATTTCATCAAAAAGACCAGAACACAATAGTAATTAGGGAAATATTATATCTTGATCACGAAGAAAAATGCATAAGCAAAAATTTTGTGACCCTTAGTGGAAAAGAGTTGTTGCAGTATTTATCGTTAAGTATTGTCGCTTGCAGGACAAATCTTTCAGTTTCGTGTGTTTTTTGTTTGTTTTCGACGCACATGTTTATTCTGCAGGACATGTCTTTCCTTCCTGTTTGGTTGTGCCGGGCTGTTTCTGCGGCGCATCCATTGCTTTTTCTTTGTGAAGTCGGCCAGTGTGTTTAAAATCTTTGTCTTCACGTATAAACTTCCAGTTGAGTCAGCGTTCATGTGTGTTCCTACCTTAGTTCATCCTTTTCGTATCTGTTTGGGTCGTTTGTCAAATATGTATGCACACCAAATTGCCAAAGATTCCATAGAATTGATACATGAAGTTATTTGCGTTGATTATTTTTGGAAGAACGCTAATGGTCTCATCTTCCCTTTGTTTTTAACACTGATGTACATTTTTCTGCTTCAACTTCAAGGAGTCCCCTGAGGAAGCCAATAAGAGTAATGGTAACTTTATTTGTGTGTAAGATTTATAAATTTCATTCATTCAAGGCATGACATGTCACATGCCTCTTTGTAGGTTGCAAGCATTCGTAGTTTTTAAGCATACTAAGCTCTACTTTTCGGTTCTCATGACGCTGCTTTGTACTGTGCTGCATGCTCCAGGCACATGAACCTTTTTTATGCTGTAAGTGCATGTGTTCTTTTTATATATGTTGGACCAAAAATTGTGAGCTTAAATATGCATGTATATCACTTTCCTTGTATTTGTTTTTCAACATGGGTACTGTAGCTCCCTCCGTCTTTCAGTTACTGCTTTGTCCCAATTTTTATGCAACTTTTATGCAGTTTATGCAGCAAAATGCTGGTGCCATTTTAATAACATTTTGCCTGCGCAATTGAGGAAACTGGTGTTTCGTATATGCATTTAATAACGTTTTTCATTGTCTCACAAATCTGGCTGTCCAGTCATTAGAATCTTCTCTCATCCTTTATAATGTCTCTTTGTGGGCTACTTGATCCTGCAAGTGCAGGTGATCCTTTATTTGGCTGTTTGGAATTGTGTTAGTTCTGTGTTACTACCAATTTTTTGTGCTAAATAATTATTTTTTCACATCGTTCAAGGTATTAGCCTTGCCTTATATCTTTATTAACAGAGGTACCACTTAGTTGCTGGGTATAGTGAAAAAGGCCCCAAAAAGTGCTTTCATTAGCTTTGTGCATGTGCAGAAGAATTAACTGAAAATGACCTCACTAAATTGACGAAATGCCACCAGCAAACTCTTCTGTACCCCAAATTAACATAAATGGTGTGCAGTTAGTACTTGAATTGTGCCAGGGAGATAAGCGGCATTCAGTACACAGAAGCTTTACAAGTTTATTTCTGAAGAAAGCGAACCTGGCTCGTCCGAAACACATGATTCAGGTGTTCATCACAATGCCTGACAACTTTCTAAGTGTTATCTCGTCAATTAATAGCTAAGTTGAGGGATGTTATTTTATAAAATAATTGGGCAACATGAAAATATATACATCTCGAGGACAAAAAGCTCAAACAAACAGACAAGTCTACTTTGGTAGTTCATTAAATATTAATTGTGGTGAAAGACATGTGCTAAAGCTTGTATATATTTACGTGAAGTCATTTGTTTCCACTCTATTTGTTATTTTGCCTTCTCACGGGCAGCCGTAACTTTACCTGTGATGTGTTGGTGTGCGAAACACTTTAATGTAGCGTATTCAGATAACTTTTGCATATTCACACATGCAGGGCAGCTTCAAGAGTTCATGTGTTCAAAGTTATTTGTTACAAGGGTATGCTTAAGCCCTGCCTTTTAAGTCACTTTGCCTTCTAGTCATAAACTTGTCACAAGTGAAGACCACAATGATTGTTCTGATTGAATTAAAATGTATAGTTCTTTCAGATGTATTTACATTGTTAAGCGTGCTGTAGATACTAGATTATGTCTCCAGATTCCATGCAGTTGGGCCTTATGCACTGTAATAATGTTTCGTGTGCATGCATCTGTAGTGTAAATAAAGGTATTTCAAATTTATCAATCTCTCCTTTGCTTTTGTTTGTGTTAGGAAAGGTTGTGAGCAGGCACCGGGGCATGAAAGTGTGCATAGCAAAGCAATTTCAATATATGAATAAAAATCCAGTAGCCCAACGAAATATCAATCATATTTCAGTGGCGAGTTTTGAAATCTCAATGCCATCTCAACTGGGCCGCAATGTACTTTTCATGTTGTGGCAATAACTCAACAACAGGTCAACAGAACTACCACAACGTCATTTCAATGTAGCATCAATGGTAACCCAACAAAAATTCAACCAAACTAACACAATGAGGTGTCTAAGCATAATGGACTTTCAATGGTAACTTAACAATTATTCACCATTGAGACACGCAATGATATATGAATTAAATTTCAGTGGCCAATATTCAAGAGCCCTCAACACTCAACCCAATAACTCTGCAACAAACTCTCCATGACTCCTCAATACAAAACTCGACATTTACCAATTATATTTCAATGCCTCCTCAATAATTTTTTGTAAGGGGGAGGTCTTGCAGCACATAATATCTATGAGATATATACGCATTTTGATAACCTGAATTTACCTTCAAACCCAATACATAAGCTACAGCAAATTTACGATAGCTAGCCGAAACCTTACGCGTAACACATTGCGTTTAGGAACCAATAACTTTTTCAACAACTTTGTTGTTGCAAATTTCACCTGCTTCAGGAACTTCTCTGCATAAACTTGGTTGAAGAAAGGTACCTTCTTTAGCATAGTTTCCCGAAGCCAAACTCTCAAGAGAAGGTTCGAGTACCTTTTTCAGAAACAGAATTTAGATTTCGTTAAATTTAACGCAACTTTCGTAAAATCGCAACACGAGTCGAAATTCATAAACTTCACAAAAGTTTTGAGTTTACCATTGTATGACTTTAGGAAGAATGTTCATTTAAGGAAACGGCTTCCTTAGCTAAAAGGCAAACGGTCGCGTCACAAACGACTTTTCGTTTGCAAATGACGGTTTTTACTCCTTCTTTACTTTTTGCCTTCAAGAAAAGCATAAAGCAGGACATGAAGACTAACACGCTGGAAATTGTTACATTTTTCGTGGAAAAACTGGTCATTAATAACTGAAGAGCCCTACTTTAGAGAAAGGCAAATCTTCCACATGCTTCAGGCCTGGATCTATAACACAAAAACTACTTGAACCTGAGTCTGCTCATATTCAAGGCAGCATACTGGAACATTCGAGTAGTTTTCGATTACTAAATAAAACCTGATCCAAACAGAAATTCTTGCTAATTGGCAGTCAACCTCTCAGAACAGTACAAGAACGCGTTTACCTAAGATGAACAGTCACAGGTAGTGGGAATGAAACCAATCACGATTAAAAATACGACGTATTGCATTTGGCAAGTACTTTTTAGTAGTCACCAACATGTTACCAATATCCGTCAAAAAGGAAATAAATACATAATCGCTGCAATATGTCAGCAAGATAACCAGCCGGTTGAAATTCAGAGGATAAAAAAATAATTTTTAAGGGAATCCAAGGTCTGCGGAACCAACGCTGCCACGAAAAATGATAAGCGTTTAACGTCAAAAGATTGGAAGCTAGCAGCATGAGTGAGAAAGCAAGCGTGGGTAGCTGAGGTTCTGAATGAAAAAAGGAACTCGAGTTCAACAGTTCAAGCTGTGCAGCGAATACACACTTTACATCATAACCTACCTATTCAAAAATATTGTTTCCCAGTCTTTTGTTTTATAGGGAACTACCGTCTTGTAGGGTAATCCTCAGAATGGCTACGGCCGGCTACACAATATGAGGAACAACATCTGCATATACCCTATAATGAACTGTTTAAGAAAAGGAAAGGTTATCGGACTACTTGGAGTCACGATCGAGATTAGGAAGTTTCTAGGCAAAGGATGGAGTTAGCTAGCGCAACACAATGGTAACTGAAGATCGCTGCGAGATGGCCTTGTCCAGTAACGGAGCTGAATAAAGCAGAGCCAAGATGAAGTTTGTTCGTTCGCTCATTCTACAGTAAGCTGCTTATAACTCTCATGATGGTGATGATTAAACAAAACGGCCTAGGCACATGTCGGTTAAAATATCTAAATCCCTCTGTGGCTTTCACAGCTATCATTATTAGACGGGTTTTGAATATACACATGACGCAGAGATAGGGAAAATAAAGGAAGAAGCAGGCTGGCAACTGCCACCGAAAGAGGCAGGACGCCTGCTTACTCTTTAGAATTGAAAGAACAGAAAGAGAAGTTGAAGATGAAAGGAGAAACCTACAAAGGAGAGAAAGAACAACATGACAGACCATCAAGAGTAAATTATAAAACAAAGAGAGAAAGTGCGGCAGTAGGAACAAAGGAAAATCGCCTCAAGTCGCATTGACGACAGCAGAATACAAAAACAAAGATCGCTATCCACCCAAAAATAAAAATGTTACAAACTGGAAGCCAAGACAGTTTTTTGTATCATGTAACCGATTTGATTACTAATGCATTCGTTTCGCAGCTCTCGAGCTTACCGCGTTCACCAGGGACTGGCTCGCCAAGGTCAGCGTCACAAATTCATACCACGTCCAAGTGCCGAAAAGCAAGACGCTGTAGTGCTGCTCCATCAGCGCGCCCTCTCTGCAAATCTCGTAGACTCCGGTGCACGGTATGAGCAAGGCGCAGGAGGAGGACACGATCAGGGCCACCTGCCAGACTTCGTTGACCTCATTTTTCAGCTGACCTATCCGGAACACGTTCAGCCTCACGGTCTCTACGCACCTGAACATTTAATGAAAGAAAGAAACGTCAAATTGAATAACAGCGCTGAATGATTATTCTGATTATTTTTGAGTTTGGTTTACAGATTGCACTCAATAACTTCATCACTTTGTCATTTTTGTGCCATCTTCAGATTGACAGTCGATAGCAACGTTAGCTTACTTATTGTCCGAAATTTGTTTTTGAAATGAGAAACATCATGTCAGTCCAGGATAAAAAAATTCACGCTGCGGTTACGCATGTGCAACACCATAGTTTAAAAGTTAGCTGTAGACGGCTAGGCGTTTTCTGTAAAAGGGGCAAGACGTGCGTTCGTGGAACGCACGTCTTGAGAACAGCACGATACCACTGCGCAAGCGCTCGGTCACGTGACTATTTTTTTTCACATTTCGCGGGCTCTCTTTTGCAACCAGGAAAGAAGGACTACATGACACGTACCGGGCAGGATACTCGATTGGTAGTCTCTGAAGGTGCTCTACGAATCTGCGTATGATACTCGAGGTCCTCAGCCAATAAATAAAAGGTTGGGTGATTGAAATTAATTAGTGAGGAATGTGGAAAACAAAAAATTCCCTGAGGTACTATAGGCTATTGCGAATAGTATGTGCGCGATTCAATTCGCTTCCAACGCGCCCTTCAATCTTAAATTCTTGGCTCAAGTTGCGTGGGACACTCGGTATACCCTTGAATATTGATCCAACAATGTAACGCCAGCAAGCGAACCTTTGTTCTACGTAATGAAACATCAGCGGACACATAAAACCTGCATATACAATGTCGGCTCACAGTTACCTCTAAAACACGCAGATCTATAATGAGATAGCGTATGACACGGGACGGCTTATTCAATTTTTCATTATGTGTTGTCGTTAATTGTGGCCTACACTTGGGCGATTCGGTATGCCTCACTGGGCATGTGCTCCTTCACGATTAATCTTCCAAAATTGTTATGTGCGACTGTGGCGCATGGAGTCTTAAATCTATAATAATATGTGTCGCACTTCTCTGTGCAGATACTTCCCCTCAACATTATTCCCTTGACAGCCAACACGCACTGTCATCCATCATGCTCCTGAGACAGACGGCGAACATATGAAGCCTACGAGGCCGCGCACGTGTAACCAGTAACTGCTGCTGCAACTACTGCTACCCGCTAACTCAAACACGATTCGCGTCATTTAGGTTCCAACATGGCGTTGGGTCTTCATAGCTGTCGACTGCTTCTTCCCACCGCCCCTGCAGTGCTACCAATCTCGTGCAGGTATGAGACAGCAAAGACGTAAGATAAAACTGTTCCTGTCAAAGATCACCTACCTGGAGATGTCGTCGTGTAGCAACGGCTGAGCTCCTTTCAAGCTGAAGCAAACTTTCAGCGCACGTAGCTGGCTCCTCATGTATTCTGCCAGCACTTCGCACGAGGTCTTCAAGGTGACGATGCAGACACTGTCATAGACGAAGTAAAGGGTGGCAGTTGCGAGGAGCCTCAACCAGATGTATGTCACCGTAAGGGGGCTTTTCCCAGAGTAACTGGACAGCTTGTACGGAGGCTGCTTGGGAAGAGTCATGGTGGATGCCGTGCATACAACGATACACAGGCAGGCTCGCAAGATATCCGACCAAAAGAAACGCTTAGCTGCAATGCGGTACCACGAGGCCATTCCGATGTGTTTTTCGAAGGCCAGTGCTCGGGAGTAGAAGGAGGCCATCTTTGAAGCGCCTAGGGACATGCAGAGGTAGTTGACGACCATCCTGAAAGTCATGACGGCGTGTTTTCAGTTTCTGTCCTCAATTTCGCGGCTTGTCAACAAGTTGGTTAGAGGAAGGTAACGTTTCAATAAAAAAAGGTCCCTCCCGTTTCCGCTATCTTTCGAACAGTAACCAAACTCACAAAAAGGAAGTGGTACTAATCACTGAAGTATTAACGAGTCAAAATTTTTGAAAACTATAAGGCAGAAATAATAGATTTTAATTAACATATAGTCTAATAGACAAAACAATCAAAACACTATACTACATAACAGTATATATAATCTAAATATATAAATATGTTTGTAATGATATCCAAAATAGCATGTCGTTCTTATTTTCGTACGTTTGCCGAGTTGGCTATCTCCAGTAGAATACCAGGTGATCGTTTCTAAGTATTGCGGATTTTTTAAAAGTCGCCTGTTGTACATAAGATGATTCTACTCACTGAGTTGCATTATTGAGAAAAGCGTAGATTACGTACACAAGTAATCGAAACACGTACAACACAACTAATCTACAAATATTCCGTAAATACCTTCTTAATGTATTTGCATCAAATATTGGAATTTACGGATTTTAGCTAATGAGTTTGCAAGCCGTATCCACTTGGAATGAATTTATAGAATGCCACCAGTTCGGAAATATGTGCCATTAAACTCGCTGTAAAAATGCGCTGTTTTGTCACTAACATTTTTAACAAAACGCTTTTTATGCATTGCACCACAAAAGTAACTTCCACGCTAATTTGTTTCGTCCTACAGATTAGGAAATAATATCTCGAGTCTAATAACATCTTGTAGATTTATTTCGTTTGGATACGGCTTGCAAACTGACTGGCTAAAATTCTTAAATTGCAATGTGTGCCGTAATGTAATTACGGAACATGTCAAGTAGCGATCATTTGTATGTGAGTTGAACATATTTTCGATTTCTCGTGCTAGTAATGCCCACCTCTTCTAATAATCCAGCTCAAAGACAAGAATCATGCTATCTGCCACGGGTGATCTTTAAAAATCCTGGAAAACCGAAAAATGATGACCTCGTATACTGACTGCCGTCCGGACAGGTTGACTATGAAAATAGAAGAGTTTCAATCAATACCAAGTTATGGGCATATAGCAGGACTGTTCTACGCATTTTAGTTTCTTCGTAGCAATTAAATATCAGAAGGCCCGTGCACTCCTTGTGAATTGTAGAAAGATGGAGCTTTGAGTTAACTGCATTGTTTAATACCTTTATTATTCTAGCTGATTCAGTGCACTTTAATGGCAGTTAAAAGAGTCAAAATACATTTGTAACTTTCCAATCTCTAGAAATTGCCAAATCTTTCACTCACTTAAGCAATACAGTTGCAAATACAAAGCGGTATAGTCGACTGAACAAAATTTATAGACGTACTGTGCTTGCACCAATTGTCTTTTAATGTAGTGAATGGAATAAAGAAAAATCTTTTTTTCTCACGTGTGTTCTTATCACAGAGCGAAAAGAGTACCTATGCAGGTGAAATTTTCCAGGAACACCCTTTTAACTTCACTACATTTGACGCGCAAGCGTAACTGTTTAGCTCTTGAAATTGTCGGTATCTGTCTGAAGTCGCGAAGCAAGCGAACAAGGAAGGCGCCTGGAGGTGAATAATATCGCGAGCCGGAGCAAGTACCGAAGAAGCGCGAGCACACTAAAACCCCTTAAACTTCGTAGAGTAGTGACACTCTCGTCCTCCGCCTTCCCTCCTCCTCGTTTCCCCTCTTTTTCACACTCCCTCCTCGACCGTGGCGCCTCCTACACTGCTCGAGCGTAGCAACGGCGCCAACATGCGCTCCTCGCCACTCCGTAGACGCTTCTCGAGCAAAAATGGCGCTGATGCACGGCGCGAAGGCCCACGTGATGCTATTAGGCCAATAGCGACGCGGTGTCGGCCTCGGTCAGAGCGTGCGAGGAGGAGGCGGCATTCTTCAAAGCGTGGCACTACTTTACGAAGTTCGAGGGGCTTTAGGGCACACTGCAAAGTAGCGCCACCTAGAGGAAAGTGTAGGCAATGATGAGCGAAGAAGGGAAGGGTGAACGAAGTGAAGCGTCGCGGAGGAAGAAGGTAGGCAGAGGCGCGCCGGGTTGCGTATTTAACAGATACAGCGGGGCGTGGCACCTGTAGAGACGACGGACGTTCGCGCGCATGCGCGAGTAACAGCGGGTGCGAGAGAGCGATTGTGGGGACTTTTACTCTGCCTAGGCACTAGGGAGGAGGTTTCTTAGCGCGTGTTGTATGCGCTTGTCCCTAGGCGTGCCGGCAGAAGTCGCCGGGCGTGGTAGTGCTGAACTTAGCATCGCAAGTTGGCGGCTGGACGTAATTATATTTATTCAATCGAGTTTTTACTAATGAAAAAACGTGTCATTATTTCGCATTGTTGGCGGCGCCTCCAGGACACCAAAGCGGCAACGGGGACATCAAAGCTGGAACCCGGACTGGTCCGTGGGTTAGGGCTCGCCGAGGCATGCGCGTGCCAGGGGAGTATAAGCAGCTCTGTCCGCTCTCGCGGACAACCAATTTTTTATGCAAACACCCTCTGGCACGCTTCGGCCTCCGCGGCCCCAACCCATGGGCCGCCCTGCTTCCAGCTTTGATGCCCCCGCTACCGCTTGGGTGCCCCGGAGATCCTGCGCCGCCTGCTTTAATAGAACATCAGGTGCTCTCCTGAGACCTCCGTTTGCCGGTTACATGTGTCCTCCTGGAGCAGTGCATGTAAAAAATGCAATCTATCGTCGCGACCTAAAAAGCGACCCGCGACTTATACAACACCAGTCAGAACCTTGCCCCTTCAGACACAGCGATCACCGAATGGGGCGTCCGTGCCCACTGCCTCACCGCGCGGGCGGCCAGCGGCGGAGCGTAAACAAACTGGACCGCACTCCGCAATGCCGGCATGCCCAGGGGACAAACTTCCTCTGCTGTGTCTAGGCAGACTCACATATTCAAGGAGCAAAGGCCCCCAGATTTTTCTCTCTCGCACCCGCCCTTACTCGCGCCTGCACAGAAACGGCGAACGCCGTGAAAAGCGCCACCCCCAGCTGTACCTACAAGCAATTGTAGAAACGCCGCCGGCGTGGACTCCTCTGGCAGTTGCTACAAATATTGTTTGCGATGCAGAGATACTGGGATAACATCGTCCTCGCTCGCCGTACGCCGTATGTACGGGTGAAAGCATGCGACGGCGAGCCGACGATGGCGGCTCAATCCTGCGTGCGCAAGGCGGGAGCGTGCTGTATTCCGTGGCGCATGACACCGGGGGATGGGAGGAAGGGGTTACACTTCGGCCGCGCGCGGTCGCACGCGCTTTGTGTTGAAAGCGATCTGCTTTGGGGACACAGTCTGTGGGGGCCCATGGCTCGCAGCTTTGCGTGCGCAGTGTTCTCACCCCTCATTTGCGTTGAAGCGTCACTTCGCTCGCTGCTGCTGCCGCGATTCCTCATGCCTGCGTTTTAACAGCGAGTGTTCGTGGTCATCGAATGTGAAGTGTTCATGCTTGCCTGTGCGCGCTGACAACGTGCTAGTTAATTTAGTTAATAAACGAATGTTTACAAAGGGGCGTTCTACTCCGGTGGTTGTGGTGCATGGGGCGGCCGCGCGAGCCCTGTCTTAAATACGACCTGCGATGCGGATAGCGTAGGCGTTTAGGTGCACCGAGGACCGATAGCGACGTGTGCGCTATAGCATCCATACGCTTGCGCGTCACCTGCATTCACGAAGTGAAACGTCACTGTAAATAATTTGTGGTATGTATGGCAAATGTCATAGCATTGCACATGACATTAAATGTATGAAATTACCTGCCGTAATTGCGGATGCGATGAAACTATAGAGCACATAGTGTTTCACGGCTCACGCTTCAAATTTTAACCATGTCCTTTGCATACAAGCCTCAGCCGCATGCACATGAACGGGCATTCTAAGCTGCAACGACCGTTGGACCTTGTACGAAGAGCCATGTTCTGTACACAAGGTGAATAAAGTTATAATGCGCTTTTTGGTGGTAACTGTACTCCACGGAATGCTTGCGATTATACGGGAGTGAATATTGTAGAAACAGCTTGCAGTTTCCTGTCTGCAACGTGAAGAACACTTTCTTCAAAAGCCAAGTACGCCTCAGCGAATAGTTCCGAGGTATTCAAGTGGCACGCCTGTATCAGCCTGTAATAATGGTTCGCTCAGCTTCCAGAGAAGAGTGCTATGACATCTGAATTCCCAAAAAAATTATGGATGCGAGAAGCTCACGAAATATTTTGACTACTTGTGCCCACACTTGTGCAGTCGGCTTTGTTTTCAAAATGCTTCTTTTTGTCACCATTTGTTTTCTTGGAGCTTCAGCAACAGTGTGGAATAAACTACTAAAACTGACTCATTTACTTGCCTTCATTTCTTTTCAGTAATGAAGAAGTTAACCAGACACACGTTTTCAATAAACCGAAACTTGAAAGATGGTGCTCGTATAGTCCCTACTTTCTCCTCAGCTCCGCCTTTTTTTTTTCTTGTTCGTACGCCATAACGGGTGGTTATTTCTTTTTTTCCATATCGCCCTTTACTCCGTCATTGTTCCATACCTGAACAGCAGAACAATGTTCATGAAGACGCGTAGCATGCTGGTGAGAATTTCGCCATGTCCGCTCGCTTGGTTAGCCTTGTCGGCGATCAACTCCACTTCCAGCCAGATCAGGAACGTGATGACAGCGCAGCTGTACAGTGTGTACACGCTTTTCCACACGACTCTAGGTGCCGCCTGGATCTTCGCGCCGAGCAGGCCGCTGATGAAGAAACAGCCGCACAGGCGACACAGACACCCGTGGAACCGAAAGCTTCGGGCAATCAGTGACGGCACGCTCTGGTCGCCGTGTCCCCGGTATACCTGGATGTCGTTGCGGGCTACCTGTCCCTTCTTCCCTCTTAAGGACATCTTCAATGTGCCGACCTGTATTCGGAAGAACTGAAAGGTGGGCGAGTTGGCACCTGGTTCTTTCTCAATTCAAGCAATCAGCAAGATAAAGTGGAAGCTTTGGCGAGTTGGTGATTCAATATCGACATGTTTGCACAGCGCAAGAGACGAGGATTGAAGGATTATTGTGTTCTTCCTTGGGTCCTCGTCTTTTGTGCTGTGCACACATGTCGATATTCAACAACGTTCTTTTTGATGTTTTACTTTTTTAATTCCCTAGTTTTTTTTTTTTACATTTATGCTTTGCCATGATACTTTTTCGGTCTATGTGTGTATGTATGGGGGACGGATGTGATGGCGTGGAAGATCTGTATGTGCCCGTATTTTATTTTCCGTGTATACCTTCCGACACATGCTGTTGTAGTTTCTCTCATGTCGCTTTTTTTTTTTTACAGCGAAGCTGTTTATGCGGACCCTGTGCCGTAATTGTCGAACTTCGCTAAAAAGGGGCCACGTGGCCTAGCGGGAGAGGAAAAGAAGACATCTACAGAGGGAAAGGGGTTAAGGTGACCCTTTTCAGCCTGGGAGAATGCGTATGAATCTCCTGCGCGAATTTTGTGTGGTTGTCGCATGATGCATTTTCGGCGATCGAACGAGATCGGCATCGACTTTATCGACGATCGATTCCACCATGCCGCGAAAGAAACAAATGTTATACTGGTGGTTTGCGGCCAACGAACAGTGCCCAGCGATTGAAACGCCCTACTAGGAGCGCCTGGCTGCCGGTACTTCTTGCACCAGCAAGAATTGCTGGCAGCCACGTCGATCCTAAAACCAATCCATCCAATCGTCAAAACTATTACGGCACCCACATCTCCGCTGGTGAGCCTTGCGCCTGATATACGCAGCTTCGGATTAGTTAAAAAATCAAATTATGGGATTTTACGTGCCAAAACCACTTTCTGATTATGAGGCACGCCGTAGTGGAGGACTCCGGAAATTTCGACCACCTGGGGTTCTTTAACGTGCACCTAAATCTAAGTACACGGGTGTTTTCGCATTTCGCCCCCATCGAAATGCGGCCGCCGTGGCCGGGATTCGATCCCGCGACCTCGTGCTCAGCAGCCTAACACCATAGCCACTGAGCAACCACGGCGGGTAGAGGTCAGAGATTCCGCAAAATAAAGCACTCCTAAATCGTGCTCACCACGCGAAGCACGCAAAAGCGAAAATGAGGTCAAATAATGGTTAAACAATAGATTTGTATACAATATAGACTGCTTGCGAAGCTTGACTTGCATGGTGCAACACTCGGGGTAACTAACACAGCTTCGCTGTTCGACCATCTTCACGAACTGGAAAGGGAGGTGAATATTTTTTTTTTGGTCAAGTGCACTTTATGATGTCATATTTCCGCCAACTGGTACTTGCCCTTCTCTTCTACAAAGATGTAATGCTTTGAAGGTACAATGAAGGAATATTTAAATTATGTGGGTTACGCGAAACACAGGGGTTTATTCTTCAGGTTACGCGAACGTTGCATCCATGCATGAAGGCTGTAGCTCCATCGTTGCTGGAATGTCGCGCGGCATTTCCAGTGGTTGCCCTTAAAAGATACATTTGGCTTTCGCCATTGCTAAAGTATTAGCGCCCTTAGAATTCTCTTTATTTCTTTGTTTGTTAGCTTCTTTGATCTTTTTCTTCAAGAGGGAAGTTCGCAACGTACTACAACTTTTTATGGCGTTGCTACTTTTACGTTTCAGTTGCGGAAAAAGCTTGCATCTGTCCGAAAATTAACGTCCTATCCAAAAGGTAATGCACACCTAGCTTCCCGAATGGGTGAGGTCATGGCACTTTGTACTCGTGCTCAATCTAACGTGCTACTGGAGTTAGCAATGGTCATTACACATATATTAGGAGACTAACAGTTACTTCTGAACTCCTTGTTCATGTGCATTGCGTCGTTTTGAGGTGAGAAGAACAAGATAAACCGCGAAGGGCTTCATTTTGTTGTTACAACCCCGTGAAGTCTACACGCATCGAAGTTTGCTAGACTCCATGTGTAATGAAGTGGTTTGAATTGCCATGTAAATATAACAAGAGAATGAAAGTGGGCTAAAAGAAAACTTGCCGCAAGTTGGAGCCTCACTCATCTTCTGCACGAAGCGAGCGTGTGTCTACCACCGAACTACCCCGGCGACCGCCCACTCAACCGCTGTATTATTGGTCCTCCTATGATTTGCATATCTAAATTAAAAAGAGGATTTTACTGCTCGCATGCATTTCTTGACTTCAATGTCTGCTGGCTTCGCGTGTCATTTGCTCAAGTCGCCACTTCTCGCGTATTTATTACGCTGCGTTTTCTTCTCGTAGGAAGCACGTACGTACGCTGTACACACTGCACAGCACCCAGAGAATTCGTTAGAATGGCCGACCTCCCTTTCGTTGCAGCCTACCCTATTGAAACGTTCCGTATGTCATGCCGATAATTCCGTAGGTTTCCGCATAGCTTTTACAGAATCAGTGTGGATTCCGTACGAGTTCCATATCTCATACTGCGCGTTGATGTTCGCACGTACTGCATGATCATCACCGTTGTATGAACAAAACGCACTGGGTGCTTAAATACACAATTGCTCACCATGTGCCTACCGCATTTTACTTTGCTATGGCATGCGTATTTCTCTCATGCATCTGTTTTTTTTATGTTTACAATTTCTCACCGAGTCTCCTCTGCTCTAGAGTTAGTAGGCTTCACGTGTCTTTCCAAACCAGCTGCTGTCACAGCCAAACCTTGTCTCATTTTAGGACAATATAAACTCGATGCTGCTCTTCATGCCAGTCCAAGAAGAACCAGTACCAACCCGAATTTCCAAGCTCGCTTCAAATAATCGCATCGTTCGCACTAAGAACAAACTCACCTGTAGCACTCCGGATCAACCACCGCGCAAAACTCTTCAACGTCAACGTCGCCCTTGAGAGTCACAGCCGGTCTTTATGTGGCCCGAACAACGCGAGATGACGTAAAAACAAAGGCACCTGAACAACAGAACAATCTTCACGTTTTAAGAATTCAACCTAATCGGCCGCACTTCAGAGGGACACGGTAGGCTATTCTAATGTAAAAAAGCAAGCAATAAAAGGGATCCTATGCAGTGTTCCACCACGAATACGAAATACATTATTCAGTACTACCACGCGGAAGATAGGTCATGCCATAATGCCAGGTTCCTCAGTCAAACGTCTATAGTTTGCTTCGGGCATGCTCGATCGATAAAAAATTGACCCCACCAGATCGTTTTGGAAATAGCCGGCGCCGGAAGGTAGTAGTTAAAGGCCATTACAAAAGCCTCCCTTCGTCAGTATTGTGTTTTACGCCCTACTACATAAAGGAAATAAAAAAGAAGAGACCTCCGACGCAAAGTGTTCAATTGAGAGAACTGTGGTCGAATGTCAAGCGCAAACGCTACCGATGAAAGCAGCATTCTTGGGCGACATTTGCGATAACGGCTCTTTTCATCAATTCTGGAAGCTCTCGCACTGTGTAACTGACCCCTCCCCTCTGTAATACTTGTCGATAGTGAAGGCAATTTAATGCGATTAGCACTCTTATACTTCACGCACTGTCCCGCATCAGTTAAAAAAATCATAGGGTTTCGCGTGCCGAAACCACTTTTTGATTATGAGGCCCGCCGTAGTGGGAGACTCCAGAAATTTAGACCAGCTGGGGTTCCTTAACGTGCACCTAAGTCTAAGTACACGGGTATTTTCGCATTTCGCCCCATCGAAATGCGGCCGCCGTGGCCGGGATTCCATCCCGCGACCTCGTGCTCAGCAGCCCAACACCATATATCCACTAAAGAACCACGGTGGGTTCCGCATCTGTATCTCCGTCTGCTGTCCATGCGGAGAGGCAAGCTTCTGTTTCGCGCTAGTTAGGTTATGTTACACGAACGAGACGGCGAAATTATCGCACTTTTCGCGCACTGACGAATTCGACGAGTACAACAACCCTGCCGCCATTGAATTGTAGCAAAAGGCGCGATTTCTGACCACTCAGCCAACTGCAAGGCGGAAATCGCCAATATTTAGCAAAAAGGAGGTAAAACAAAGACGCATACTCGGCGGTTAATGGCTCTGCTAGGAAGCTCTATTGCAATGTACTTCTTCATATGGCCTAGATAACCCATTCACACCCCACTTGGAAAACACAACAGGAAATTTCAGTCTGTCGTATTTTGGGACGTTGTTTCTGTCGTTCTGTTGTCTGTCGTTCTGTTGTCTGAAGTTATGTTGCCTGAAGTTATGTTGTCTGTAGCGTGACGTCCTGTAGTCGAAAGTTCTGTAGTTCTTGATCCATATTTAATTCGAAATTAACAGAGGCCTCTTTAAGGCTATGTCAATTTCCTAGTACAAAAAAGAAAAATATAAAAGTAAAAATAAAACTTCCCCGGCCAGGGATTGGAACTTGGGACCTGAAGTTCCCGAGTACAGCATCTTACCACTGCACCACGCCGAATTCTTTTTTTTATTTATTTCCAGACAATCGGCAAATACATCAATACACACTGCTGCCACCATCTGACAATATTCCCTTTCCCACCGCTGCGCTTTGAGCTTGCGGTTGAGATTACAAAACTTTCATTTTGGCAAGGGCATCCATCAATAACAACAGTACATCGTCATACGCTAATTTCTGAAACACTTCCCGTAGTTCACTCATATATTCAGCAAAGTAGCAGTTTAATGTGCTCACATTTATAACACAATTCCTTACAGCCATGCGGTTTCTCCAGATACTGTGAAGGCCGAGAAGAAAGAACATCTCATAAGGTATACTGTCTTTCACTGTGGCTAGGTAACGAATACCATGCGATGTTAACGGCAATTCTTTTTGAATAGTTCTTTGCATAATATCCCAAAAGAAGACGGCACACCAGCAGTCTAGAAAAACGTGTTCTATAGTTTCTGGTTCCTTGCAAATCAAACAGTCCCCTCTTTCTTTTAGCCATGTTTTCACAGGCAAGGCACAAGTATGTAGTTTAAAAAAGAATTTATTAACTCCCCCTGCTACAATCATTCGTTTCACACGTCTTAGCACATCTTTCCCGTAGCCTTCGCAGTACATTAATCGACATTAATGGTTCTGGGAACATAATGTCTATGAAATCTGAGCTTATCCGCTTACGTCTCACTGTAACCAAATATTATATGGAAAAGTGATGGTGTAAAAATCTAAATGCTACGACCACCTCACGTAAAAATTTACTCGTTGCGTAACACCCACCCTCCCTCATCGAGACAACAAAGTTAGGTAAGACATTGTTCAATCGGACTTGAATAACTATTCGCAAGAAAGGATTTGTCGCGTCTCGTCAGAACAAAAATTTAGAAACCAGTTGCTTTAAATATAAGTTTGGTAATGACAAGCCCCCCTGACCCAACTTGCGAAACAAGTTGTTCCTGCTTTTTCTTTCATATTCAAACTGACACACAAACACAGCAAATGCTCTATAAAATTTCTTAAAATTGAATCGGGAACAGCTCAGGACTTGCATGAGATACCACAGCTTGCTTGCCAAGAAGATTCTGCAAATAGCCGCAGGTCCGAATATGGAGAGGTCCCTCCCGGCCCACTTATCAATTTAACCTTTTAATTCCTGCACTTTGCCATTCCATAAATATTTGGTGTCTCGATATGTGTCTAACGGTACGCCAAGATAAATCCCAGGCGTGAGCTTCCACTTCATACCTTCAAAAACACGCGGCGTTGTTTACCACCAGCCATGCCACAAGCCGACACACTTCAGGTTTATATTGCTGTCCGTCATGTCACAAAACTCACGCATAATTGTCATGACCGCTCGAACACTCTCCTTATCAGCGCAGAAAACATCATCATCATCAGCGTAAGCTAATAAACGCACTTCACAACCTTCCAGGCTGAAACCACGCGCACCCGGACTATCAATAATTCTTTTACAGAGAGCCTCTAGATATGTCGCGAACAAAAGCGGTGACAGGGGGCACCCCTGACGAACAGAGGAACGCACTTCAATCCTTTCAGTTAGCTTATGGTTGATAATGAAGTTAGTTGTACAATTATTGTATGCCATTTTAACTCCCTTTGTTATCCGTTATCTAACACCGACATAACCAAGAATTGTAAACAGGAGATTGTGACATACTCTGTCGAAGGCCTTTTCTAGATCGATTTGTAACATAGCGACTTTCCTAAAATCTGCATCACAAGTTTCAAGAATGCTGCGAGCCACATGGATATTAGTAAATATAGACCTCCCTCTTATCCCGCAGGTCTGATGCGGTTCTACCAAAACACCAATAACCTCCTGTACTCTCCGCGCAAATATTTTCATTAAATCTTTATAATCTACCATTGTCAGCGTAATTGTTAAGCCTGTTACTTTGTTAAGTTTATTCGCGTCATCGCTTGTTGCCATCAAGGCTGTATACGCCCTATTAAAGGACGGTGGCAGACGACCTTCTTGATACGCCTCCATAAAAACACGTTCTAATACGATGGCTATCTTCGAGCAAAAGGCTTTGTAAAAAGCTGCTGTTAAGCCGTCAGGTCCTGGCGATATTCCAGGGTTAAGGTCTTCAATGGCCATTTCGATCTCCATTGCTGTGATATCTTCTGATAATCTTTGTTTTTTCGGCGTCCAACCTAGATAGAGTGGTTAGAAAATGGCTTTCATACCCAGTCTTGCTCGGTATTCTACACTTGAAGAGCTCCCTGTAATATTCCATAAACGCATAATTGATTTCTTCGGCATCTCTAGATATTTTCCCTTCGTATTCAATCTCAACTATTTCGTTTCTCCTCGCACACTTTTTCTCAGTTCCCAAAGCACACTTTGTTGGCGTAGCAGAGCTCTTCCAATGGCCCCCCTCAGAAAGACAACACTCTTATCAGCCCAGTATCAATCACTCGAACAATCGTCCGAGCTCAAAACGCAATTGAAATATCCTAACACTATCGAACATCTGTCTCTTTTCAGATACGGCGATATTTCTTCAAAGAAACTTAGCCGGTCATTCATTTTCGTTGGTTCCTACACACATAATATTCCGAATTTTATGTTGCAATATACAAAATTGCACTGCACGAATCGTCCACTCTGACAGCTTATAACTGTTTCTTCAACTATTCCCAAACCTTTCTTAATAAACATACAGCAACCGGCCGTTGTGCCAACAGCATGGCTAACGCTTACAGTATAGCAGTCACTAAACTGCAACCGTACCATCGGTCTCACTCTTTCTATTTTAGTTTCTTGAATCGCCAATACATCTAAATCTCCTTCCAATATTACGCGTCGGAGCTGACGCTGACGCCGTCTCGCCCTGAGACCTCTAACGTTGAGCGTTCCCACGTGCAATGGAGCTAACGACATAGCCATTTCAAACAGCAAGAGTAGAACAACGGTAAGGCCCCCAGCAAATAGCAACATTCACAAACCGAGCGTCCCTGTCGGCATGACAGCTTCAACAGGCACCTGCGACGCCAGCCACGTTGGTCACTGCGCCGCCTGCCCTTCTTGGGTGAGCGACGCTGACCTCTGCGTAGTGGCCGTCTCATCCGGCGTCTCATATGGCGTCTCTGGCTCGGCGTCCATCTCCACGTTAAACGCGTCACAACCATGGTGCGTTTCTTCTAGTGCAGGTGGTGTCCTCTCTTCTTCGTTCATTCTTCTTTCTCTCTGCTTTCTTCCTGCTGTGGCATCCTGTGTCGACGCGGATGGCGTTGCCACCTTTTCGCGACACTTGCAACCAGTTCAACCGGCGTTTCCAAGTACGCTGTCAGTTTCTCCGTTACCTCCTCTTCCATCAATTCGAGACCTTCGTCATCAGGTCGTCAGGTTGCGTGCTGCCAGTAATTCTTCCATACGTACGCACGCAATCATGTGCTTCATGGACGAATTCCAGGCACTCAGAACACCTTGGCACCTTGCAGTCTCTTTAATGTGTCCTTTGCGTCGACATCGAAGGCAAATTGGGGCTCTCCCGGGAACGATGACCAGCACTCAGCAACCAAAGATCTTGAACAAATCGGGCAGATCGTCGGGTGTTCTGTCGGAGCGTCAGCAGCACAATACACGTGGTAGACTCGGCTTGCTCGAAGCCCCTCAGCTTCCAATCCTCTTGTCGTACTTCTTTCACTTCGCCATAGTGGTCGAAAGTCCTCTACATTGCTTCCCCGGTAACGTGGAATGGCACCCAGTGCACTTGGGGTGTGATGTCTTGCTGCACTGGGTCAATGACGGCGCAAAAGCGCCCTTTTACCAACAGGCCACCTGCTTTAACCAGCACTTCCTTCACCTCTGGAGTTCGTAGCTTGATGAGCCACACATGCGTCATTTGGAAGGGCCCAATACCGGTCACGTCTATCAGCACACTGAGTTCTCGCAGCGGGTCACGGAAATCTTCGAGGCGGTATGGTCTCCCGGCAACGTCACAGTGTAAGAACAAACACTCCTGCATAGTTTCGCCTGATAGCAAAGTCGGTAGTACATACCGACAGCCCAGTGGGGCGACAGAAGACCTGTTACCATGGCCAGACGCGGCCGCGGATACCACTCTTGCAGAGCTCGACATCTTGCGTACAAATGCGTCCGTGTCCAGAGGCAGAGTTGACTGCACCACGCCGAACATGGCTCTAAGTGTACATTTTGGCTATGTCAACACTAAGAATCTGTTTGCGTTGTTTCCATTTGCATTTTAAGAGCTTAGATGCGCTTGCACTCCACCGCGTAAACTGCCGCATCTCTAGAAGAGCAAAAGTGTTGTTACCACAGACAGGTACATCGTGGAGTGCTAGAACATCGATTTTGCTGTACGATATCCATATTAAATAAATTCAGAAATAGACAACGGTGACCGGGGACACTGTTAGGGTTGTTAGTGCTAATTTTGACAGTCGTCTCTCGCTCTTTACCCTTTTGAGCGCGCATATAATTCGTGTGTTCAACGCAAAATAGCTGCATATACATTCGTACATGATTGTTCATTCTAACAGCACACTGGCTTCTCACGGCAGCGCTGCACCAGAATAATGAGACCCGAGCTAGACAGCTTTTCACGCAACTTTGTGGAACCCAAAACTTTTTCGCTTCGGAAGGCTTATGCAATATTTCTGGGAAATTAACTAATGTGTCAGTGTAACGACACATGTAATTCCACAGGTTTGTGTGCCACGTCTTACCAAATAAAACAAAATGGATACGCAGCTATTCCCGCAGATGGTATAGTTTTGATCAGGGGCCGATTTTGAGGAGGCCGGTAGGGCGTTGCTGATGCCTCCTCGTCACGGCAGAATTATAACAATTGGCCACGTCGACTTTAATAGCGGTGTCGGTGCTATCAGCATTGCCGGCTTCAGAGAAACACGATTGTATACCGCGCAAGAGAAAAGTGAAGTGTGCACTACCGATGCGAAAATTACATACAATTTTAAAGCGTCACGACGGAAAGCGCTTCTGTCGTGACGTCAGAACTTATGTCGCTGCGACAGAAAGTGGGACATTTCTAACGCCACGACAGAAAATGTGTAGTCCCGACAGAGAGTTCCTGTTGCGACGTCAGAATCGCTGTTGCGATAGAAAGTTGTTGCGACTTCATAAACTCTTGTTGTCGCGACAGAACGTTTCTGTTGCAACGGCAGAATTGCTATCGTAACGACAGAGTCGCTGTCATGATAGAAAGCTGTTCTTCCGACTTCAGAACTCTTCGTCGTCGCGACAGAATCTTTCTGTTGCGACATCAGAGTTTCTGTCGTAACGTCAGAAATGTCTGTAGCAACTACAGAAACGTCAGAAACTTCTGTCGTACAACAGGAATTTTTGTAGTTGCAACAGGAATTCCTGTTGTCTTTTTCAACTGGGACACCCAAACGAATTTTTAAATATGCAATGCTCAACAAAGGCGATAAGTTCAGCGCTCCTGCGCAATGTTGTCACTTTGCCCTCCTTAAAGGGGCAAGTTTATCATAAGCTTCGTTTTCGTTTCTGAGGTTTCAAGCTTGCGATGTCTCAGAGCCATGATGGCATAAGCAGCCGTGATGTTACAAGCAGCCGTGATTTTAAAGATATCCCGATACTAACACAGAGCTGCTTCGAGCAGCGAAATTCGTCCGCCTTGTCCAAGCGTTTTTATCAGTGCCCCTACCAAGGCTGAATATTTTGCTTTGCCTTGTATTAAAGTTTGATAAAGTCACCAAATGGATGATAAAAAGAACTAGTCGAGCATCGAGTGATACAGTTCATAGTCGCCGCTTATTTATTGCACTAACACATTTCAAGCATTCGTCATCAGGAGCAATCGACTATAACGACACGTGTACAATAAAATGTGTGAATGTTAAAAATGCGCTGATGGATCATATATACACCTAAAAATGGGCACGTGCAGAGATGATGTCCACTAGATGTGGGTGTCAGCTTGTGTAAGTCTTTGGCATATTCGATTGTCTGCCTTGCGGCTAGTTATCCTTTGTGAAGGTTGTTCTTGCTGTATGTACAATTTTTCCATTTCTGAGGTAGGACCAAGGAATCTTGGCACCTTGGCGATTCAGTCAGTTGATCTTCATGCGATCTCAAAGGCATGCGGCGTGTCCTAATGAAAAAAAAATACAGAAAATTTGATTATTCTCATGCAAAGTAATATAATAGACGAAGTTGTGTTTGCCAAGAATAACTACTACATTTCCTCTAAATTCTAATTTCCTTTGATATTTACCTTTAACTAATTGCGGTCGACAGACGGCAGAGTTTCTTGGCATGCTACTTTGAAATTAATTCGCAGCTCTTATTAAACAATCCTCTTCGTTACTTATATTTAAGAGGCACGTCTTCTGAATTTCATAGATAATTTTGTACCATTACTAAATTATCTTGCTTTTTTACATATATGTGGACAAGATCCTTAGTTGTGCTACGATACATCCAACTTGAAGTTACTCATATTCTGTATCAAACCCCGGCCCTCAGTCCCCAGCAGCTGCGAAGCAACTGACCACGGCGGCGGTCAGACCTGCGACGCTGCAGAGGGTGCTAAGAATCCCTGGCTCCGGACAGGCCGCCATTGGAACATGAACCTGGCAACGTCTAACGCTAGAACATTATCTAGTGAGGCGAGTCTAGCAGTGCTATTGGAAGAATTAGAGGGCAGTAAATGGGATATAATAGGGCTAAGTGAAGTTAGGAGGCCAAAAGAAGCATATACAGTGTTAAGAAGCGGGCACGTCCTCTGCTACCGGGGCTTAGCGGAGAGACGAGAACTAGGAGTCGGATTCCTGATTAATAAGAATATAGCTGGTAACATACAGGAATTCTATAGCATTAACGAGAGGGTGGCATGTCTTGTTGTGAAACTTAATAAGAGGTACAAAATGAAGGTTGTACAGGTCTACGCCCCTACATCCAGTCATGATGACCAGGAAGTCGAAAGCTTCTATGAAGACGTCGAATCGGCGATGGGTAGAGTGAAAACAAAATACACTATATTGAAATCTTGTGGGCATCATTAAGGAGTGTGCAATAGAAGTCGGTGGTAACTCCGTTAGACAGGATACCAGTAAGCTATCGCAGGAGACGAAAGATCTGATCAAGAAACGCCAATGTATGAAAGCCTCTAACCCTACAGCTAGAATAGAACTGGCAGAACTTTCGAAGTTAATCAACAAGCGTAAGACAGCTGACATAAGGAAGTATAATATGGATAGAATTGAACAAGCTCTCAGGAACGGAGGAAGCCTAAAAGCAGTGAAGAAGAAACTAGGAATTGGCAAGAATCAGATGTATGCGTTAAGAGACAAAGCCGGCAATATCATTACTAATAGGGAGGAGATAGTTCAAGTGGCTGAGGAGTTATATAGAGATTTATACAGTACGAGTGGCACCCACGATGATAATGGAAGAGAGAATAGTCTAGAGGAATTCGATATCCCACAAGTAACGCCGGAAGAAGTAAAGAAAGCCTTGGGAGCTATGCAAAGGGGGAAGGCAGCTGGGGAGGATCAGGTAACAGCAGATTTGTTGAAGGATGGTGGGCAGATTGTTGTAGAAAAACTGGCCACCCTGTATACACAATGCCTCAAGACCTCAAGCGCACCGGAATCTTGGAAGAACGCTAACATAATCCTAATCCATAAGAAAGGCGACGCCAAAGACTTGAAAAATTATAGACCGATCAGCTTACTGTCCGTTGCCTACAAAGTATTTACTAAGGTAATTGCAAATAGAATCCGGAACACCTTAGACTTCCATCAACCAAAGGACCAGGCAGGATTCCGTAAAGGCTACTCAACAATAGATCATATTCACACTATCAATCAGGTGATAGAGAAATGTGCGGAATATAACCAACCATTATATATAGCTTTCATTGATTACGAGAAAGCGTTTGATTCAGTCGAAACCTCAGCAGTCATGGAGGCATTGCGGAATCAGGGTGTAGACGAGCCGTATGTAAAAATACTGAAAGATATCTATAGCGGCTCCACAGCCACTGTAGTCCTCCATAAAGAAAGCAACAAAATCCCAATAAAGAAAGGCGTCAGGCAGGGAGATACGATCTCTCCAATGCTATTCACAGCGTGTTTACAGGAGGTATTCAGAGACCTGGATTGGGAAGAATTGGGGATAAGAGTAAATGGAGAATACCTTAGTAACTTGCGCTTCGCTGATGATATTGCCTTGCTTAGTAACTCAGGGGACGAACTGCAATGCATGCTCACTGATCTGGAGAGGCAGAGCAGAAGGGTGGGACTAAAAATTAATCTGCAGAAAACTAAAGTAATGTTTAACAGTCTCGGAAGGGAACAGCATTTTACGATAGGTAGCGAGGCACTGGAAGTGGTAAGAGAATACATCTACTTAGGACAGGTAGTGACTGCTGATCCGGATCATGAGAGTGAAATAATCAGAAGAATAAGAATGGGCTGGGGTGCGTTTGGCAGGCATTCGCAGATCATGAACAGCAGGTTGCTATTATCCCTCAAGAGAAAAGTGTATAACAGCTGTATCTTACCAGTACTCACGTACGGGGCAGAAACCTGGAGGCTTACGAAAAGGGTTCTACTTAAATTGAGGACGACGCAACGAGCTATGGAAAGAAGAATGATAGGTGTAACATTAAGAGATAAGAAAAGAGCAGATTGGGTGAGGGAACAAACGCGCGTTAATGACATCTTAGTTGAAATCAAGAAAAAAAAATGGGCATGGGCAGGACATGTAATGAGGAGGGAAGATAACCGATGGTGATTAAGGGTTACGGACTGGATTCCGAGGCAAGGGAAGCGTAGCAGGGGGCGACAGAAAGTTAGGTGGGTAGATGAGATTAGGAAGTTTGGAGGGTCAACATGGCCACAACATGACCGGGGTAGTTGGAGAAGTATGGGAGAGGCCTTTGCCCTGCAGTGGGCGTAATCAGGCTGATGATGATGATGATGATGTATTCATAATTCGTAAGCATTTCTATGCCTACCCAACGAGGAAATCGGTACGTTACTCAAGACGAATCGCCATAAGCAAATTACTCTATTCAAAACGTCCCAGTTTCGCCTCAAAGGTGAAGCATCGATTGGCACGGCAAGTTTGTGCAGTTTAAAAAGTAAGGATAGTAGCTTTTATCGGCCGTGTAAACTTATAAACATTGGCTTACAACTTGATACAGCTTACAGATTGACAATGACACCGGGCTGCTTCGAGATGACCAATTGGCACAATGCTTACACGCACATGCACTAGTCTAGTGGAGTTCCAGCACGAATTGTGTTCGTGTTCTTCTATTCTGTAATCTAGATTATTTTTATGATACTTGTGTTATGGGTATTGAGTCACCATTCGGTGGCTCGTGCTCGCGCTGTTTCACTCGCACATACAGCATACGGCGCACGGGGATGATGTTATCGCCCTTTTATTTTATACGTAACATCACGGCAACAGCGACGGCAGAAATCCGCCTCCAAAACTGAATAAATTTGAAAGAAAAAACGCTGGCGGTAGGAAATTTCGAAACCTGCGACCCCCCGCTAAGTCGAGTGCCCTGCCATCTGGGCAAAACATTCATTGTTTAAAAAAAAGATTAAATTATGGGATTTTACCCGTCAAAACCACTCTCTGATTATGGTGCACACCGCAGTGGGGGCCTCCGAAAATTTTGACCACCTGGGATTCTATAACATGCACCTAAATCACGGGTGCACGGGTGTTTTAGCATTTCGCCCCAATCGAAATGCGGCCGCCGTGGCCGGGATTCAATCTCGCAACCACGTGCTCAACATCCACTCTTGGAGAAGGTGAATATATCTGAACCATATGAATGTGTTGTACGCATGGTACAAAACAAATGTCAAAGAAGGACAGTTGATGTGAAGGTTTTCTTGAAATACTTGGTGATGGTGGAATCAAAGCCACCTCTAGGATCGAATACAGACCCGACTTGGAGCATTGAATAAATCAGGAAAATTCCGACTTTGCGAAATTTAATGTCAAATGCGTTTAACGCATTTTAACGATGCGTTTAAGCGGTCGCGTGATGCGCCTTCCGTTGGAACGTTCCTTCACTGACCCAAATGCTACCGATCTCAGAGCTCATGCGCTTCACGTAGCGCAACACAGACAGATAGCTAGTCACTGAGTTCATAGGGATGATAAGGAGTGATTAGGGGTAATATGGGCCTTATCGCGGTTGATAATGGTTCGACGCGGATGGATAAGGTACGAAAAGCGATAAGGGCTTATAATGGTCGGGGCAACTCTGATAAGGACCAATCAGGGTTGATAAGGGTCGAATCGCATCCGATAAGTTCGATAATGACAGATCAGGGTTGATACGGATGGGATCGATTGCCATTAGCTTTGATGATGGTCGCATCGAGTCCCATAAGATTGACAACAATCGATAGGAATTGATAAGTGCTTACAGTGATCGAACAAAGTTATGATATATAATAACGACACCGGGATGCGTGGATACGAGCAAGTGGCGCAATGCTTACGCATACTCAGACAACTCCAGTATGGTTCCTGCATGAATTTTTTGTTATTCTTCTGTTCTGTAATCTACATTACCTTCTGTAATATGTGTGTTATGGGTACTCTGTTATCAGTGGTATTACATTTTCTTGCTTTTTGTTGGTCAGCGTTTGTCACCAGATTGTCACTGTTCTCCAGCTATCTTTCGCCGCAAGATGCACGTGTTACCAATCTGATAATATGCACTATCGTTTCCACAATTTTCTTCCCTTTTCTTCCTTTTCACTGCCGGGCTGCCTAATATTGTTATTCGATTGATCTAGAACGTTTTGGAATCTATAATAAAATTGGTGTATTACAAATAAATTACGATGATTAATTCTGCCCGGTGTTCAATTATGCCACCACAAAAGTTTGTTATGCATGAATACGTTATAATGGTAGCTTCATTTCCTGCTATATATATTCTTTAGCCCCAGTGAATTCAAGGAGGTTGAACGTTCATCGTATTTAAATCTCCCACTGCATTTCTTCATTTTTGAGCTCATATATCGTATCAGTTACAAAGAAATGACCCGTTTGTGGTTATCTTGTCCCCAAACGATAGCCATCTATTTACCTCCTTTGTTTTCTACGCTGCTGCCCGGAACTTTCAAGTCATGAACGACATGGCCATTTTTGGCGTTACATTTACGCGCTACAAGGAACGAGCGCAGAATATTCAGGCACCATAGATTGCTATTATTACCTGTGACCAAGGTAAGCCCGTCAGGGTGAAAACATTTTTTAGCCCACCTTGCTTCATTGCTTCAATAATGGTTTCACTTTCATCGGTGCGCTGATCATCATTTTACCACTTCTGCGATAGACAGTAAGGACCGAAAGCAAACAGCATGGCCATATGGAATTGGCGATCTACAACTGCTTGATTATTAGGATAAACGATAGGTCACAGTATTTCTGTACACGTAGGTAAATTTGTGTACGCGTACAAAACGTCTCTCATAGGAACTGGGCTGTTTAAAACCTTCCACACCAAATGAATTACTCGTTAAAGTATGTAAAATAGCTTGATATAACCACTACACACGGGATAATTTAAATGACAAATACGACGAACAACAACAGTTTTATGAAATTTATGATAAATGAATAGTTTACCTTGCTCTCACAGAAAATGTTCAGTTCCTTACTGGATCCACCCTACTCGCCGGTGAGAGGTAGTCAGCCCGAGGATCGAAGCCACTTGTTACCTGATGGCAACGAAAACGAAAAATAGACATGTCCTGCAAGAGTAGGAGCCAAAACGACCGTACCTAAACTGAGTACGTGATTTTCGCCTCTTGTTTTCGTCTGATGTTTATCTCCAAAGCGCGACATTTCAGTCAGCAGTATGTGTTAAAGATATACGTGAAAAGCCTATTTTCTGATCTGCAAGCCTATTTAGTGCCAACATTCCTGACACGTACACCTTCTTCAGCTCCTCGTTACAATCTAATAGGAACAAAAAACACATTCTATACCGCGAAAGAGAGAGAGAGAAATAAACTTTATTGTTAGACCAGGCTTCGAAAGAAAGAAAGATGAAAGGATGACGAAAACTTACGTCTTGTTCGGGTTTCCCTACGTGAAGTACTGCATCATGCACGGAGGGGTAGAAGTTGCAGGCTGGAATTTCTTCCAGCACCTTACCCTTCTTCAGCATTGAAAATACGGGCGCTATGAACGAAAAGAAAAATTCAAAAGCGATGTAATTTTTCGTATAATGGCTGGAACTTGCACGACAAGTTAGCCTTCTGGCGCTATATGTTTGCAGAGTCTCCCGCAAGATTCAAGAGCAAAGCTTACCGGCACAGCATGCAATGTAGACGCCGATTTTAATGCTTTGGTATTCCTTCAGTACCTGCAATGACATCAAAAACATTATCCAAGCGACTAAATATATTCGAGTATTTAGGGGACCTTGCCGATTGGTATGCAAATTTATCTGTCGCAGTAACCATTTTTGTTATTAGCCGCATGATAACTTCGAGAAGCACATTTCATGTGCATGCCTATGAATACGTATATGGGTTTGAATAGGCACTTTTGTTTATTTCCCGCTATAAACGTGCAAATGCGTATTGTAGATAGGCCTTTTCATTTTTCTGCCGTTAAATTGTAATTGTAAACGAGTTTTCGTTTGTGCATTCACTGCTTTCTGCCTTTCTATAAATGTTTTCCTGTATTTTATTCCCTAGTGCTTAAGGCCGTGAAGTTATTTGAACATATACACAATGTTTTCTTAAATAACTAGGTTGCTGCCACTTTCAATTTTGTACATGGACCCACGGCTGGCCAATCATTCCGGGGTCACACAGTGTCTGCAAGCATTTGTAGTTCAATTTGACAATTACTCAGAAATAAATTTGAAACGTCGACTTCTCCGCAGCCAAAATGAGGTGCTGAATTCGCTTGCCTGCTTCAGGACCACGGCACTAGAGCCGTCCACAAAGGTGACTCGAGAAAAATCAAGCACGATGTGCCTGGGAAGTTCGGAGTGGGCTGTCGCAGGTGTCGGCGGAGAAGATAGCGACGAAGATGATGCCGACGGAGAGTCGCCGTCGACACCTATCATGGTCGGCATGTTCGTGGAGGGTATGCTGGCCGTCGACTCACTCAGGTCATCATATAAAGGTGGGCTGGGTTCCAGGGCACCCGCCTACGCAAGAAAGAAAAACGTGTTTACGATAGTGGCGGAAAAAAATTCTTTTATTAATAGCTATAGCATTTCCTTGGGTACCATCAAAGTGAAGATTTGTCGCCACGCCCTATTAAAGGAAGGAGAGCGATGGAAGTGTAGCGTTTGACGTCAAAGGTTGGGGAGACGCAGTGATGCCACTTCCTTGCCAACCAAATGCGGGGGAAAAGCAGCGCCACCAAGAAAGACTTGGCTTCTCTGTAGGCCACCGTTGTCATATCCGTTGTCATATCGCAAAGTGGCCTCCGCTATGACAACGGCGTACCTCAAAGGTGCACTGAAGCAATCTCGGAGGCTACACTCTAGGTGGCATGAGGGAACAGGAAAAAAAGAAGGAAACAAATGGGAGGACGTAAGCATTAAATGCTGGACAAAGCGATGGAGCAGATGTGGGCAGAGAAAGAGGCGCAGTGAGTTTGAATGTAAAAAGGACAAAGTCAATTGGCCCTGCAGTGGAGTCAGCCCCCATTCCTCCCTACCGGGGCTGGCGTGAGCGTTGTGTTCGCAAACGCTAACGTTCCTGCCGTGCAGATAGCCCCGATGGTTTATTATGAGCGGAACCGACAGTAAACTTGTGAAGCTCATAGGTGCAACGCTAAACATTAATATTGCTTCAAGTGAGTGAAACTGGCAAAAAAAAAAATTTGCCCCTTCTATGGGATGCTAGATCACCACAGCGCACTTCTTTCTTGTGCTTCTGCTGTTGAATTCTTGCTTTATATGATTTGAAGAAGCGCTAAAATGGAATGTCAATTTAGAGTAAACTGATGAACTTCACTGCTTCAATTTCAAGAGCTTAAGCCTTACTATAAGCAGAGGAACTTTGTCGAGCGAAATAGGAGGGAAAAAAACGAACGGCAATCACCAAGTTCTAGGGCTATCTTCTTACGACATCCCGACATTCGGAACGTGTCTGCTCAAGAGTAGTTAACAGCTTGTTTGGTAAATAAAAATTACAATGCCTTCATAAGTTATACCATCACCCGGTACCACGAAACGATCTCATTCCTCAATCCATATAACTTTGACATCGCAATGATCATCGCCACATGGTAGGGAATACGTTTCTGTAAGCCTAAAACTCATTCAACAAAATTTCTTCCTCGAACAATCTGACAATGAAACCAACTTCCTGCAGACGGTATTCCGATAAACAATAACCATGCCTTTACCCAAGCATTAGCTAACACTATTAATAGTTACTACGTTTTGTACGCACTGCTTATTGCTTATTACTTTGTTTATTGGTTTGTCATTGGCTTTAAACTTACAATTTTCGCTATTAGTACTTACCTCATTGTATGAGCAGCCAAGCTTTTTGTCTATACTATAACCCACTGCGCATTCTCCGTTTCTTGTTCATTGTATAACCAGTTTCAGTACCTTTGGCTCTGGGTGTACACTAAATAAATAACTAAAAATCAATAAACAAGTACCCCCTCCCATAGTTGTCGGAACGTTTCCCAACAATAAATCCTGAACATGAAAATATACTTTAAAATCTATGGCCTAATTAACGTACTACATGTGTGGTTTTCGCACTTGATTTATAATGGGGGAATGAGCCCCTTGCACTTTCTCGGCCACTAACGAAAGTTTTTTTTCCCAAATCAATACAAATTACTACTACTTTACTACTGCTTTACTAGACGTCACTAGGCTTCACTAGACATAACTCAGTGTTCCTCTTTAAAGTCATTTTATGATATGAAAAGCTACGATTGTTGATTTGTTTCCGAGTATTGGTTACGCAGATGTATCTTATCTTCCCCATTTTTTACTGTATTGCTGTATTACGCCTGTTCATCGATTATTTCGCAACGTGCTATTTTTCGTTCTTTTCTATGCTGTATAAAATTTCGCAGGGATGCATCCCAACTACTTGCTCACTTGCTGTCGAACTCTGTAGGAATCCATACCCTTATCAAGTTGCAGCTTATAGCTTTTTCACCATTACCTCCTTAATTCTCAAAAAGAAATAAGAGTTGCGTTGATTCGTTTATTCTCATTTTAGGCATCTCGCAGCTTTCACAGCGAAGCAAAATCTAAAGAGTCAAGTCCTTGGTAAAAACCGGCCAACTAACTAAACGTAGGACATCTTAGCTTTCTTGTTATTTTGACTGCCCTTGTGCCCTCCGTGCGTAATGAGGGGTACAGGACTTACCGGAGGCTGTTGTGCTGTATAAACTCCCATTAAGGGACACTGATACCGAACGGTTTAGCTTTCGTTTCTATTATTGAGCATTGTTAGTAATCACAAGCAAACTCAGAGACCCAAAGGCCAATACTTGAAAAGGGCCACTGTTACCTAATCGAGCTAGAACCGGTAAATCCTAAAAAATGTAGCATAGAAAGCGCAACAACCTTGAATCGTATCCTAATGTACTAATACTAGCAGTTATTAGCTACAGTGTTGGGCCTGGGCTCCCTGTACAGATGTAGCTAGGCTATTTTGCAGAATATAGTAGCTCAAGGTAACATATTTTTGTAAATTTATCCCGCTGCTTACACGAGATGCTTTGGCAAAGCGCAAAACGAATGTGCACTTCACAGGAGTCGCGTTAAAGAGCACAGATATGGACCATCGTGTTGTGAGCTATAATATGCAAAAGGTCTGCTGCTGGTGCCACCTAACAGTGCTCGGTCGAATGCTTTGATTTTCGGGACGGCCTCAGAGCTTCGGTGCAGCTCCGCGATGGCCATCTTAGAGCCCACAGACTAGTGCGCTTTCTTTCCGCCAGCTGGCACTGCAGCAACCACCGTTCACTGACTGCAGCAATGGGATGTGCTTTCTTGAGGCTGAGTGCCGCTAAAGGGCGCCAGCCCACAATGCAACAGTGCATTCCATAAGTTCTACAAATGAAAAATACATGTTTATTTTGAACCAAACCCGGATGGTGAAAGCTAAATGTTTGTCATTAGTGTTTGCATTATACAAATGACGCCTTTGGGAATTAAGACGATGAGCAAAACGAGAACAAGGTAAAAGCAGGAGCCAATGTTTCGACAAGGGAACTCGTCTTTGTCAAGGCGACTTGTAAAATACAAGTCCACTTGTCGAAACGTTGGCTCCTGCTTTTAGTTTGTTCTCGTTTTTGCTAATCTTATGAGACCTTGTGCTTTTAGTGCGATATAATTTATTGCATCGACGCGTGTTTACCTTATGGTAGAGTAGAAAAGGTGCGCATCTATTTATTTTACTGATAAAAAATTTTCGCGAATCATATTCAAATAGAAAAATTGATTGGTTAACCAATTGAGATAAGTATTATTGCTTTTGTTTTAGAAGTATTATATTTTCCATTGCTACCTGTAAATGATGATATAAAATTTGGTCAAACTCACTACTTAAAACAATGGTGTGGTCAAAGATATTAATTTACAAACCATAATCATGACTAAAGGAAGTGGCGGAGTGCAATTGTTCTAGACATTGTGACCAAACCAAGTAAGTTCATGTACTGAAGCTTGTGGCATGCCAGATTAATTTGCGTTTGTCCAAACAGCGTTCGCTTATCTAGAAAAATTCAGGTTTACATGTCTTCTAGACGTTATTTGATAACCTTTATGCTGAGACTGCCTTGTTTATTAATGAAGAAGTCAGGAAACCTTCTCAAATGCTTACATGAAATGAGTATTGCACCAATTCGAGAAATGCGCCAAGGACCACCTCAAGAACCACGTTTTGGACCATCAATATTTTATGCGCAAAATCATCCAACATGTCCATGAAAGGGTAGTTATTAAGAATGATCGATGCAACAAACTATTGAACATGTTCCCCTCTTCATTTTTCTTCGATGCGCTAACGCTGTGTCGTTTGTTGGGCATAGACATGTGAGGACATGAACTCACCCAGTACAATGGAGGACAGATCTTGGTCCCAGCTTCCTTTTTTCTGGCTGCAAGCACTTTGCTGTAACAAGGCAAATGTTTTATGCAAGACAGCAAGGCCTGAAACTAGCTTTTATCAAATTTGCTACAGCACCGTTAAGTAGTATACTTGCGCCAAAATTGCAAGAAACTTGGAAATACTCTCGATTTTTACAAATTAAACGGATATTGCCATCTTCCTTTAAGCTTAGGTGGCCATCTCGTCATTGAATTCATTTCACAATATCGAGTGTTGCACATTATTTAAATGCGAAATCTTTCTGATCACTACAGGATGTTTTACCAAGCACATACAAGCTTACGTGTAAGAACCACTCAGTCACAATTGTTTCAGAGCTTTCAGCGGCATGTACTTACGTAGGGCACCTTGTATACTAGTGAAAGCCTGACTATGCTAATCGTTCACTTTGTATCGTGTCTTTCAAATCGCCGAAAATGGCCGTTTTTGAAATGTTTTCTTTTTTTATGGAAGAAAGAGACTACTCTGCTTACTGCACACGGATCAACGTTCTCCGGGACAGCTCCGCCCTGAAAAATTCCGCATTGGCGAAGTGGATCGGACCGCCAAAGTGGAACACCTTGACTCGAGAAATCTCCTGCGCCTGGTGGATTGAAATAATAGGACAGCCTTAGCGCACCCTCCCCTCCAAGGAAAGCAACAGGATTCGTGTTACTCAGCTGGCAAACGATAATTAAATTCACCGCGCCGTGGGTAAAAAGAAAGAGAAGCCTAAGCAAGAGCGTATATTTCATGACGTGTGTCCGTAAAATATTGATGTGTAGCGACCAAAACTATTGAACGTAGGCCTGCTAAACTATGCGCTTGAACTATACAAGAATGTAGTAATGTGCAAGGTGGCTTATAAAGCAAAACAGCATATGTAAAGTGGATGGGGACAGTGATTTATTGTTTCAGAAAATACAGGTTCTCTGTCATTTTCAACAAACCTTAAAGGTCTGACAGCATTTCCTTCTTGAGGAGCCAAATGTTACTTCAACCACAGGTGTACAATGCACAAACGGCCCTTAACTATCATCTGATCACCTCAAAAGGCGTTGACTAGCATAGCAATCCGCCCATGCTCTCGCAAGAAACTTATAACCATTGTTACTCGCCTAAGATTAGCGAGTTCTTTCTCACGTTCTCGTTCTGTGGGGCGCACGTGCTCACCATTCAAGATTCCGTAAAAATAAAAATTTATTGAATTTCAGACAACCAGCGCCACTATGAGTAAAAAGTATTCACATTTCTGGCCAGTATAGGTAGTCTTTAGCCTTGTGCCCCTGTGTTTTTCTTGTCTTGCTTTCTCACCCTTGAGCCAAATACAAACTTGTTCTTGTATTCCTTGCCCTCTGTAAAGCCTCAATTTTGCAGTTTTTTGTCACGGTATAATTTCAGTTTCAACTCCTTTTATAAACATATTTCAAATCCTTTTATAGTGTCGCGTACTGCAAGTTTTCACATTATGTAATTCAGCCACCCGCTCTGCCCCGCAGCCTCGTACGGAAAGAAGATCATTTGTATTTTCACGCGCTGAAATCTGATGTGTGCCGGCCACATGTTAGTTACACGGCCGACTGGCATGCAAAATAACCAGCTCAAATTAGCATGACCGACGGCACCTCCTGTAAGTGCCTTCATACAATGTTCAATAACTAAAGCGACACCACAGCTGTAGAACAATTTGTGGACAAAATCAGGGATATCAAAACCCGTTCTTGTTCACAATATTTAGTGCTATACCAGCTATGGTCTTGAAGTCTGCATCCAGAAATTTTACCGTGGAGTCCATCAGAGCCACCAGCTGGCCAACATTAGTGAAACCGCTCTAAAGTTTGGATTCCTCCTCGAATCGTCGGCTAGCAACGTGATCTAGGAAATGTTTCTAAATACTGTTTTACAATTGTATCCCGTTTATTGGTTCTATGGTTAAGTGGCACAACAAAAACACTGACAGTGTAAACAAGATGCAAAGCGAAAACGTACAGAAAGCAAAAAAAAAAAAGAGTCATCGGCGCTCGCTTTGCGGTGAAGCGATAGACAGTGCGAATCTCGCTTCGTTCGGTGCTGCTGCAGCATTTCCTCACACTAGCATTTTGACAGTGAGTGTCCGCAGCCATCTAGTTTGACGTGTTCATGTTAGTTGTGCGCGTTGACATCATGATTAATAATTTAGATAACAAGCGAATGTTTACAAGTTGATACGGCCGATAAAAGCACTGTGATTGCTTCGTATGCCAGTCTGCTAATTTGCTATCGCAATCGATGATTGGCCTTTCGGGCGAAACTGCGTCTTTTCCGTAGAAAATGCTATTTTGGAGGACAACGTACCACCCTAACGCAACCAGTGCGTTTCAATGCCAAAAGCTCGTAGCTATATACACCTCTTATGCCACGTGGCCCCACTAATGCGGAGAGAGTGCTGCCACCTATAGGTCAATCTCGCGACGATAGTTTAAGTTCGAACTTTATCACCGGCTTACCATTCCATATTTTTTCACAGGGACGTAATAGTCGGTGTTGGGAATTCGTCCGAGTATGCACGTGCTTGGTCTGGAAAACAAAAAACAATCAAACGTATTGAAGTTTTCAGTGTACTGTGCTGATCGAAAGGGCCTGGTAGATCACATGGCCATGGTCTTTCTGTGACACTGCCTTAAAATAGTCTAAGATGGCGCTTCTTTAATGCTTTTATAAGCGTTTTCAGAATATATATGCCCTCTTCAATGGCTTAACAGGGTAAAAAACAGTGTGATAGTTAATACCTTTGTATCTTGTAGACTAGAGTAAGCAGTGAGAACACTATTCCGATGACCAGGCCGAGTTGCACCTCCAAGATTACCGTCGAAAAGAAAGTCACAAGCCAAACTTGCTGCAAAAAGCAAAATGAAGGAATATGAGCATAAAGCCAACAACTGAACTTATGCATCACTACCCTTTTACAAAAACCAAGCAAGAAGCCATGCATTCTCCATTATTTGAAAGAGTACGAGGGACAAGATGTTCAACAGAGCCAAGAAAACACGGCCAAGGATGTCACAAGGAACAAATTCCATGCTTATACCTTGTCAATCTTTTTCTGCTTTGTGTTCCTACAAAGAAAGCTAGCACGTGTCTCTCTATCGTTGCAAAGTATGATCTTGAGTGAATTAACGTCCTCTATAACCATAAAACTGTCGTACTTACTCCGTCAATCTTGGAAATCTTCCAGTAGTTATAGAAATCTTTGACTTGCATGAAGACCTTCTTCAATGAGACAAATATGATCGACGCCAACACTGCCTGAAAACAGCGAAAGTCTTATCAATGAAACAGTACTATCTTCTGCATCAACATGATCTAAAATCCAGAAGACGCAGCAGCAAAATCGTGTGCAACCGTTGCACAAGCATAGGTGGAATACTTACGACAGGGAGTGTTTCAAGGTAACTTCCTAGGTAGAGAAGTACCAGAGCAATCAACACAGTGTTGATGAGACTGACGAGCTGAAATTCAGAAAAAATTTCGGATGCAGTGTGGCTGCCACTGAACGTCTCTTTTCTTTATTTTTGTAATTAGGAAAATTCAGTAACTTTCATTTGTATACGTTGGCCTAAGTTCGGTCACAGTGAGCACTGAACGCATTGCGTTGTCGTTTACCATGGCGTAGGCAAGTAACGAATTCTTAAGGTATAAGTTATGATGCAAAGCTGATGTACACTCGCGTGAAATGTTCCTTAAATAGACAACCTAAAGCAATATAACTTTCTCAGGTGAAAAGACGCAGTGTATGCCGTTCAAAATATGGTATGCACTGCGCCTGATTGTTGTTCCACCACATCTCCTCGTATCATGCACGTTTGCACCAATGGTCGACTGTGGTCAAACTTCTTTGAGCTACCACTGTCAGCTTCAAATCTCCACCTTCCTGTAAACTTGCATACTTCACTATGGGTATACTTAGGCATACTTTACTATGGGTCTACTTTGAAAGGAAAGAGCAACCCCCCACCGTTTAAAAGTAAGTACCAAATAACCTCCATTTACTCACTGAAAGTGCCTTGTGACAAAACGGATTAATAAAGGAAGTCATCTACTACGTCAGCGCAAGCAGGTAAAACACCATATAAAAGCATCTAACAGAGCAGAGCTAACAACCGCTACTGCCCAACCCACCTGTGTTTTGCCACCGGAATTGTCTTGAATAGAACTTCGTGGTACGGACGCACCACTTGGAAAGCAGTCGAGAAAACTTCCGAAAAAGTTTGACATTCCAAGTGCCAGAAGTTCCTAAAAATGGAGGGTAAAATTAAATCAATTTGGCGTCGCAACTGACTTGAGCAAAGTTTTATGGTCAGTGCGCGCGGACGTGTTTTCTTTTCGAACAATAAGTGCATCTTCATGCTGACTTCCTTTCCAACATATAGATGCCAATATTCATAAGTCACATAGATTCAATTTTTTTTTATTGTTTTACTTAGGTACTATATATACATGGTGAACTTTAGCCTTTAAGCGCCAAAGTGCAGAGCCGGTGAATCTATCCATCATTTAAAAGCTTTTTGTGCGCAAACAGACAGGGACAAAGAAAAGGGCAACACAAGGACGAGCGCTTTTCTTTGTCCTTTTCGAGCCTTTTCTTTGTCCCTGTCTGTTTGCGCACAAAAAGTTTTTAAATAATGAATCTGTTCCAACTAGGCCCACTCGCAGTAATGGTGAATCTATCAGCACATAGCTGAACTACATGTTTTATATTCAAAAGTAGTAAGATTAAGTGACTATCGCGCAACGATATCGTCAAATCCTTGGAAAAAAAACAATGGATATGAGAATAAAAATAGGACATCTTATAAGAAAATACATTTTAAGTGTCTCCATGATGTTAGTGCACCGAGATTTGTCAAATCACGCAGAGTGCCACTTTCTTCGGAATATGTTTCTAGAAATCAGTGCTACAGTCTTTCTTACGACTGACTGTTGAAACCATCCACAATAATTCAAACGACCGCCGCGACCGACACCTATCATACATCTAGTCACTGGCTTCTAGTATCTTTATAAACGTCTTCCCTGACGCTGCCTTCAACAAAGAATAGCATTTGAAAGTAAAATGCCTATACTGAGATATTTTCTATAAAAGTGGCCTAAACTAGGTTTTTGTTCTATGTTGATAATTGGAGGATTGAATTTTTCGGCATAACAGCGTGCATTAGGATTAAATCGTACAATCATTAGAATTAAATACACTAAAATAC
>NC_092823.1:107749426-107904426 GCF_023375885.2 Dermacentor andersoni
CAAATTGGTGTGACGAAGCGCCGCGACAATCGGGATTTGACGTTTCAAGTCGACATTGCAGCTTTAAAAGCATGCCGTAGAGGAGCCCTTCCGTGAAACCTTGTAAGGACCAACTTATCATGTGTTACGCTTGATTTTTTTTACCTTAAAGTTCTGATTCAAGAGGAAGCTTTAGGTCAGGGCCTTCTATCTAAATACGCGGGAACGGTGGAATCGTTTTTCTGGGAAATCACTGCATCAAATTTGATAAAATTTGTCAGATTTAAAAAAAAACTAGAATCTTATGAATCCTAGAAACAAATTTTTAATTTAGGTAGTCCAATTTTCTAAAAATTTCTGAAAATTGCAACATACATTTCAAGAAACGAGGCTAACAGTTTTAGAACTAGACGTGATAGTTCTGCGGAAACCAGCAAGGTATAGAGTAGTAATTGAGGGAAAATCAGACTTCCACCCATTCGTAGCAATCGCTACAAATGAAACCCATACGGGTTCTTCGAAAGAAAAGCCTCGCAGTTGAAGAAAGATTCGTCCTGGTCCGGGACTCGAACCCGGGACCACCGCCTTTTCGGGGCAGCCGCTCTACCATCTGAGCTAACCAGGCGGCTAGCAGATGGCACAGCGAAGTCGAATTTGTCAACAACTCGAAGCAAAGGAAAGTGACGTAATGGATCTGCGGAAACCCGCAAGGTGGAAAGCCTTGCAGTCTTCAACTGCGAGGCTTTTCTTTCGAGGAACCCTTATGGGTTTCCTTTGCAGCAATAACTACTACAATTGGAATTGAAAAATGCCTCTATACAGTGCCTCCTGCAGTAAGCTTCGTCATGTTACCTTTCTGTGCCATGCCTGATTGTCGGCGCTAGCCACACCCACCTGGTACAAGCCGACGAAGAACATCAGCGTGGTGGCGACATTCGCTGCGCCGAACTCTTCCTTATACTGCTCCACGACAGCTCCGGTCATCATGCAGACAACAGCGAAGGCCCCTGGAGTGCAGCGTTGATTACACACAGTACAGGAAAGGTGTCCCCCGACAAAATAAGCTTAAAAATATTGAAGCGTGGTTTGGAATAGTTTGTTACATTCCTGAAAACTGAAACGCGAACAGCAGCGAACAGCTATGGACCTATTTTGCGAGTTATTGCATAGAAGTGCGAGGCGTAATTGCTCCGTAGCCGGTTCCTAAGCATGAAGTAGACCCATGTGCGCGTTTTGAAGTCTGAATCAAGTCGCTGTTACAAATGCAGGTGAAGCTGGCAGCGAAACAACGAATGCGAGAAGTTACGGAATCGTTGGCATTTCAATTTTTGAACACTCAACATTTTACAACTGCCTCAGTAATTGTAGCATGAAGACAGAGTTCAAAAAGAACTTTTATTCATTATCCCTACTTTCACAAGGATCCTGTAAATTTGGAATGCTATAATTACGGCGCATTAACATTGAAAACCTCTGTGGTAGAGCCTGCTCACATAGTGCATTGAATGCGCCAGATTTTGTGTAGTTTATTGTAAAAGGCTCCATTGTTGTTTTTCGGCACTTTATCAGTGCTTTTGTAGAGATCATAGTTAACCACCGTTCACACTTAATACGTTCGCTGCAATAAGTCGCACTATGCTTTCACTGAAAGATATGTGTTAATTTTCAATATTGTACCACTCGGGAATGCCGAGATAAAAGGTTTAACCCCTCGAAAGATACTCCCAAGTAAGGAAACCTACAATTTGTTTGCAAAGACAAATTCAGGTTGTTTGAGAACCTTCAAATATTGTACGCTGTTCATTTCTCAACATTTGTGGCAAATTGCTTAAAGTAACGGATTTGCCTAAACATTTTATCTCCCACTGTCTACTCTTAAATGCTAATATACCTAACTTTTTATCCGTGTATTTAAATGTATATAGCTGCAGATTCCTTAATACACATATTCTTTTCAGTCAATAAATACTACATTTAGGAGAGCACTGTTGTGACTACCCGACAAGTACTGTCTCCGTTTATGCGTTCCGTATAAAGCCATCACAGACATAACATTGCTGCCATTACGCATTGACTTCAAATAAATTATGCCTGAAGTCATGTTGACTCTGATAGCGTATGTTGCACTACAGTGAATAGTGCCATGTCATGTTCATAATGCTACATATTTATACGAGTAGCGTAATGAGTCGGCTTGTAGTGAAAATGATATCACTTTTCCACAATCACCGCGGCTAAGGTACACACAAATAGGACTGCTGCCGTAGATTGCTAAGTAGACTCCTTAATAGCTTTTTGAGTTAGTGAAACCAATTAACTCTTGCTTAACTATGCCTAACTTCACTAGGGCTTGATAATTACCAATGGAAAGGTGCCTGGAAGTTCCGAAGATGGTGTACATCAGCATAGGAAACATGGCCGTGTACAGAGCGTTGACCGGCGGCACGCTGGCGAGCAACGAGTATCCGAAACCTTCCAGTGAACATAAAGATAAGATGAAATCGGCGATATGACACTATAACATTGACTTCAACACTAATCATCAAGTTCAGCACTACAAAACACGGCACTGCCTATAGGTGTAAACGAGAAGAGGTCACATCACTTATAGCGCGGAATCCTGTCAGCGTGAACTTCGGATGTCAGCTGCGAGGTCTGCCAACCTCACCATGGTGTTTTGTCATGAACATGGTGACGTGAACAACAAATGTTAGGGCGCCAAGAATTTCTTCAAGAGAAAAAGGCAAATATTTGGCACCCTCAAACGTGTACTAGCTGTGAGCGCGACCGAAGAGGACCTTTACTTTCCTCAGCGATAACGTATCATCAAGTAGGAGGCGTTTGACCTCTTAGTGAGGTTGCTTAGTGAGTGAGGTTTTGCAGCAAATGGTGACGATCAGCAGTTTTTGCTAATACCTACTAATAGCTTGATGTAGTGATACATGAATAACTCGCGATTTTTTTGTGCGTTGTTACGTGACTTTAATGCGATGCACTGAGTCTCCAGACTGCGAGCTGTTCCGCGTGAATGAATTATAAAGGATATGCTGCGTCATTGAACATTAGATATATGGAAGATCCACAGGCGTTCGCCGATACACTTGCCCCTCTCGACATATACCCATTGTCAGAGAACTGTATACTTCGCCCTACGGTTGACAGCAAGTTGACTTTGTAAGTCACCTACGCTGTACTTGGTTTTTTTAAGAGGATTGGCCTGAACTCTACTGGCTAGAAGTATACCAGCCTGTCATGCTCGTTGCCTCTTCTCTGTATTGTCATTGTCACCCACAGTATTCCTTACTTTTGGTGTTGCCCTTACCCCAGCGCAGTGTATCTGGCTAAAGGAATGGGCCACAAGCCAACCTCACTGCTTTTGTTAATAAACCTTTATCCTTCTCCTTCTCTGGTCTGCTTAATGACTGTATAGAGAAACTTCGTGGAGTCGACGCATTCAACCATCGCTCCGTAACTGCATTGCTTATACGTGCTGGCATCGTTAGAGACAAGTGCCGGGCTTGCACCAAATTCCACTGTGGTATTTCAACACCATGTCATTTTAAAAGGAGACGCTTCGGCGGAGCGGTGCCTTCGTAAGTTTAGCTAACACTAACCTAATCCTCCTCCTTTTCCCTTTGCGTTCTAACCGCTCGGTTATGTTTTCTTGCACGTCCCCTCAAGACATACAATGGCTGCCCTGTTTCGTTTGCGTATAGCGCACATTCCTTTCTGCAGAATTTACACAATTCAATTTTGCTCGCATGGTCAGGTTGCAGGCATGCCATCTCTAATGACCAATTCTACAAGCCACTTACTCTGGGGCACGTGGAAGATGGCGACTGTTAATCCTGCGATCATGTCCGCGATCAGCCACTGCTTGAGGTTGTAAGCACGCACCCAGCCGATGATAGGAAAGAAGCCAAGCAACTTCTTCTGGAGATGCTTGACCTGCCAGCGTTTCCGTAGCGAGTTGGCGAAACGGTCGCATATTGGTACCTGCAGGTCAAATTACATGTATTTTTCCCATGTTCCCTCGTTCCCGATGCCTAGTTTTACGACCAAAGTCGTTCAGCTGCGTTGGAGCTACCAACGACATTCGTGCCAGAATGCGTGACGTAATACCTTCTCAGCCATTTCTGGCACAACTTAACAATGGCGTAATGACGTCATCTCTGCGTACATCTGCCACCGTATTACTGTGCTTCTGTCGGCTTTTATCCTTTCGAAAGGTGCGCTCACACCAGCCAAGCGGGAGAGTGGCGAGCGACAAGCGCAGGCGGATTTTCCACACCCAGCGTGCGGAGTTATTGAGACCGGCCGGCTGGCCTGGTCGCCCGAGAAGGTGGCGCCCATCTCGCGCTTTCACGGAGGCCGCGAGACTTCGAGGCACTTCCGATATCTACCGCCTGTTCTCGCGCTCCCGCCTGCTAGCCGCCTGTGCACGATGATCAGTTCCGATGAAGACGAGATAGTTGACATTGAGCTTGCCACTTCTTTTGTGGTATTTCTAGAAGACCTGCAAAAAGCTCGAAGCAAGACGCACCAGTGACTCTGGTGTAGTCGCGCGGTTCAGCAGGAACAAGAGGGAATGGGCCGAGAGATTGCTATATATCATCGGCAAGCCAACAGCGATTTTCAGTGCAGCTGCACTGTAGTGCAAAACAAGCTTACGCTGATGGGCACGATTTCAATTCAAGTTGGAGTAATGGTGGCACGGTGTGTTCAGTAACATCTGACACGGTTAAACCACACAGATTGCACAAGAAATGCATATCAACGGCAACGTACGCGTATTCGCAACCACGCAGCTGTATGGTAAACGAAATGAAATTGCATGACAATATCAAATGCCAATAGTCACCAAATAACACTGAACACAGTCGAAGAGCACGAACAAATCTACAGTTCTCCATCTAAATCCATGCATCCGCAAAAGGATAATAAAGGAACACGCATAAATACGCACAAACATGCAACAACATGCGTGGTAGTAAAAAGAAATACAATAATTTGAAGTTGTCTGTGCAAACACAGATTTCGCAGTTTTGCAGACTACGCCATAATCTCACAACATACGGATAACTCGGAATAGCATAACAGTTAGCCTACCAACGAACGCAAGCTTATTTCAGAATTATAAGCGAACGATGTTTCTTAGAAAACGAGTAGTTCTACAAAGAGTTGATACAAGTGCTACAAATAAAATGGAACGTTTTGGGAATTCTTCCGTAGGGAATTTCTGACACTAATTACCGTAAGCTTCGAAGCCACTGCAGCCGTTGCATACAGAACCCATGAACTACAAGTGTCAAAATTTATGAAATTCGGCACAAGTCATTAAAAGGAACAGGAAAAGAAGCTTTCAGCTGATGAACATCGCGATAAGATAACGACAAACATATATCGCAGCTTCTGTGTATGGACACAGACATTTAAAAAACGCCATCGTGACAGTACTAAAGGGTCACCTCAATACCAAAAAGAAAAAAAACAACAGATGGGGCACTTTCTCACTTTCGCATGGTTCACTGAACGGATAAGAAATGAGAAGCTGCATTGTGCCGAATAACAAAACAATAGTCACAATCGAAAAGGAATACATATGAGAATCACATCGTATGAACTAGTGCAAAGAAGAAATCCGATACTTTTTTTCACAGTCATAGAGACCCTGTCAACAGTGACTAGGTGCAATGACACAGTGCAAGTATCAAGGACGCCGATGCGAGAAGACGGTACCCTAAAAGTAGCGCGTTTATTAATTCAAACGACTTCAAAACCAACAAATATGGGTGCTCCGAATACCTTATCTTTGGGGATGCCCGCAAACTCGCTGTCGAAGTGCGGCTGAGTGAACACAGGTCGATCAAGGGTCGGCGTTCCCGGCCTCAAGTCGTACCGGTCGCTCTTGCTCAGGCGTCGTATCATGCTGGACCCTGCCCCTGCTGTTACTGCACAGGGAAAAAGAAGGGCCGATTTTCAAGGCCACCTGCGATACTTTAGATGCAATATTTATCATCAGCGTCATACTAACTTTGGCGAAAGACAACACACAACCAGCCAGCCTCTGCCCCATTTGGCGGCTGCAAAAGGAGGCTGCTCCGGGAGAGGAGGATAGCAGGCACCTTGTACGCCGGCGTCCGCGCCAATGGAGACAGCACACGTGCGATAAATCGGCTTATATATGCCTGCAGATGTGCTCGTTCACGGTTCCGTTCTCTAGCTAATTACTTAATGGAACGAGCGCTACTTAAATGTTTTCATCTTAACGAACACGCCGTAAAGCACATGATTCCTTTAATAAAGGGAGTTAGGTTTCCAGAAGCGTTCGGCACTTCGCTTGCATTGACTATCGGCGTCGGTTGTTTTCGCTCATTCTTAAATGTTTTTGCCAACCTCGCCGTGTTTCGTGACCGTGAGCGCTGCGGCCAGGCTGCTTTCTAGCCGAAAATATCAACCAATCACAGCGGAGTATGCATTGCATTTGCCTCTCTACAATGCTTGAATAAAGTATTCCGTGTCACTTTGTGGGGATATTCAATAAACACAAACTCTTTATACGTTCTCACAAAGTTTCGCTGTATATAGATTCCAATTCGTGGGATCTGCAGAATTTTTCTTGTTATTATTAGAGGTGGGCGAATACGAATAGTAGGTATCAAATATCGAGCCTAATATCGAATACTCAACCGCTTACGCATATGCGCATATACAGAAAAAATATTTATTTCTTCAAAAGTTAAGTACCACGCCTTTGCTTGGTAATTACAGGAAAAAAGACAGCTGAATATGAAACAGCAAACCAAAACAACAAATCAATTTAGACGGATAAAGCATTGCTTGAGGGCGCTGCAGATGGTCGTTTCAAAATAATAGATTATCAGATCAGAAGATAAAGGTCAAAGTACCAGTATTTTAATTTCGCACCGTAACACCGGCGCCGGTACGTTAGTGTGACGTCAAGAATTCTAAAGCGTGCTTTCGTATTCGGGCCGCGTTGGCACAGTAGAGGTTCCCGAAAGTTGTGTTTATTATTTTGTTCCTTTAGAACGCATTGTAGTCATATCTGTACCGCCAAATGATTAAGTGGGCCCTAGAAGATGCCATAAAATCTATCACGTCACAGTGACTATGCAGGAACTTTAAGGAGGCGTCGCCACCTGTATTTCACTTTTTCGCTTTTTTTGGCCTACCAAGCATCGTATCGTGGCACGAGTGGTATTCTTGAAGTTGTGGAATGGTAATTTACTGATGCAGAAAAAAATCATCTTCCTGTTTAGTGAACCATTAAACACAAAATCACTAATTTCTGTTAAAAGCTGCAATATTAGCCTGGTACCTTTTAGTACGTGGTTGGAAAAAAGTTTTACAATAATGATTGGCTAATGTATGAAATAGGGCTTTACAAAAATGTACAATAAATTACTGCCGAAAAAATAGCAGAAGTGGTAAAGAAACGTGCATAGCTGCTGAAGGTCTTGTGAGCAGCAAACATATGTAAAAAGGTCAGTTGCAAGGAAAACGTCTGGTCGCCGTGTAGAAGTTCAAAATTTTAGTTGGCTAGTCTGCTTAAAGCTTAAATCGAAAACAAAACGCATGATAAGTTTTGTTTCTACACTCTTTGGAGAACTCTTACCGTTGTGTCGCTTTTGATAATTTTGGACAATTAGTTCAGCAATTAGGTTGGCTGCTGCGAAAGATTTGGTTAGTTCTCAATATGGAAACTATGGACTAGTTCCCTTTTCAAATACGAATAGCCCGTATGGAACATTCAATTAATACTCCAAACTTCAAATATTCATCCGCCCTTCATCACTATTTTGTATCGTGAACTAGCTATTGTTGTGAAACTACACTTCTTTTTGATTACAGCTTGCGGCTACAGCATTCCATGCAAAAAGCTAAGACGAGGGCTTTCGGAGCAGAATAACCGCATATGCCCGTATACAGCGCCCGGGTAACGTAAGTGAAACAAACAGTGCATAAAACAGACGCACTTTCAGTTACTCGTCGTTTTGTCAACCCTTCATTCGTGAAGATTTCGTCAGCGACCGTCGGTAAAAATGTATTTAAAAAAATTGACAGTGGCTTAGCTCGGCTATGCCAGCATATAAGTAGCGAAAGCTAAGGGATAGCATGGTTAGCCTTGATTAATCTTGATTGCAAGTCCAGGTTAGTCTGGTTGTCTAGCTATGTTGCGGCGTTTAGCCAGTCGTTCGGCACGCTGTTTCGTCTATTTCCTGGGCGATTCGTTTCCTCTTCATCTCGTTCCGATGTCGATTCCAGGCCTCCTCCTGCTTATCAGAATTGTCCCCGTCCATACTGTCGCTTCAACTGTGGTCGCGGCGCACGCGAGCTCTGCTTTTCAATCCTCCGACATGTTATCAGGCATGCGATGCTGATGGCCAAGCGAGCGGAGGCGAACGCAACGACGAGGAACGTGGTGTGACGAGGAACGCGGTGTGAGGTCATGTGCATCCTCGGGTCACAACCACGGCGAAATCGCAAATTTACGGCCAGTCAAGCTTTCGCTTTAAAAAAGATAAAAGCTAGTAAGTATAGTGTTTTGTGCGCGCACCCATGTCTCTTGAACATTCCGCCGGTAGTAACAAAATTTGTACGATTCTGGCAATTCCTGGACGGTATAGTTGCACAACCAAAAATAAACTACCAGTACGATGGTGATCATTCCCGCAAACAGAATAAACAACGGATCTAAACGCTACTTTAGCATACAGGTCAATCAAATGGTCGTTTTACCGCGATAGCAAATATATGGACACTCCAGACCCATTCCTGCCGTCGCCGTGAAGTTCCGTATGATTGAAAACTTGTGAGGGTGAATCGGCGAACGCGGTTCAATCTCGCGTGCGTGAGCGAAGAACGCGGCCCAGAAGCGTGCCCTCTCCTGTGGCGCGCAAGGCAGGCTGGTGAGGCGAGGGAGTGGCGTTCCTGTCCGGCGGCTGCTACGGTGCTTCGATGTCCTCCTCGCCCGCCGCTCCGTACAGAGTGGAGGCAACCGTGGCGTCTACTACGGCGTTGGCCACGCGAATCGCGGACGCCGTAGTAGTCGGTTTTGGCGGACGCCGTAGGGATGCTTTGCTGGCGCTGGTGTGCCTTGAAAGCGATCTGCGACGTGGTCAAAGTGCGCGCCCGCTCGGGCCTCTTCTTCAAAGCAATCTACGATGTTTGCAGCTGCGCGTTTTTTTTTTTTTCGTTGGAGTTGAAGCGACAAATGCACGCAGGTCAACTGGCTCGCGGCTGCTGCCGCGATTCCTAACTCCAGCATTTTCACAGACAGTTTCTGCTGTCATCGAGCCAGATGTGTTCATGTTTACCTGTGCGTGCGTGACACCGTGCTGGTTACTTTAGTTAAAACACCTTCACGGGCTAGTTGGTTCGAATCCTTGATAGGATGTGTAAGCGTTACTGAACAATGACGTAGAAAGAAGCAGACATACAAAGACAGCGCTGTCTCTGTGTGTCTGTTCCTTCGTCCTGGTTGAGCCACGCTTACATATTCTATCATTGTTAACATGGTTAGTAAGCAAATCTTGACAAATTATTACGGCCAATAAAACTACTACCCTTCATTACTTCGTATAGCTATCTACTAATTTGCTATATTTTTCTATGCAGCTTGCGGGTCGGATTTAGCTTGATATGCCATGGGCGATAGATCTATGAAACCCAGTAGTCTAAAACGCATTACGCGTTCTACATAAAACTTGAGGAGCAATGCGCGAAATCACCGCATGCGTTAGGCATAATATATTCCCAAAATTTTAGCAACGGCAGGACCAGTCAGGAGCGAGTTAGCCGATAATTATGTTGAGTTTAATGCTTGGCTAGTAATAAGGGATGTCAGCCTTTGCATGATCCCTTAACTTTTTGCGCACTGCTGGAGTTCGGATAAATGAGTAATCGCGTTCGATTAGAACAATATATGAGGCGCCCCGGGCACTGTAATACAAATTAAAACTCTGATTACTTAGCGATCTTGCATTGCCGGCTGGAACCGCTGCTTTCCGGAGACTTCTGCTTTCGCGTATAGTGTTGCATGCCCGGATGCTGCGCGGCAATGTTAATGCCCTTGAGGCCACTTGCGCGACTGCATTAAACGTATGGTTTAATAACCTGCGCGTCGCTGTGTGCAGACTTTCTTAGTTTATTATATTCGAACTTCGCTTTTCGGTGCCAACCTGTGCTCCCCGTGGTCATTTTGCATTAACTCATTTGAACGGCTCCAGCTATCTCCATTGTTGTATTCCACGAATATCCTTCGAATGATTTGGTTCGGATGGCCGGTAAAACTTCCACGGGTGATCATCTATGAAATGTGCCCCTTTTTCATCTATTTTCCAGGTATTGGGAACCTAATACGGGGCCTGAAGTTATCGTCTACTTGCAGTGTTGACAGCATCAATTCGAAGTTTTTGAAAAATACTGCTATTTATTCCAGCGTATACTTAGCGCACCTTTTCACCCAGTCTGTTGAACACTCCACAATGCCGGCTGATTGGAAGTTAGCGAGGGTGATTCCACTCTTCAAACGAGGTAATCCGAATTCTCTTAACTACAGGCTTATTTCATTAACAAGCATTCCTTGTAAACTTCTAGAGCTAATTATATATTCTAATCTAGTTTCGTTTTTTGAAAGCAATTCGTTTTTCAGTTCTTGTCAGCACGGCTTTCGAAAGAATTTTTCTTGCGCGACTCAACTCTTGTCTTTCAATAACATCTTAGCATCGTCTTTAGATAGTGGTTTGCTAACCGACTGTATCTTTATAGACTTTGCTAAGGCTTTCGATAAGGTGTCACATCAATTACTCCTTAAAATTAGCTCCCTGAATATTGGCCCCAATCTTTTCATATGGATTGAATGTTTTTGACTAACCGCTCTCAGTTTGTATCAGCTAACGACTCCTTATCATCGCCATGTGCCGTAACAGCTGGTGTTCCTCAAGGTTCTGTTTTGAGTCCTTTACTCTAATTTATATTAATGACCTTCCGATTGGAATTTACTCCTACCTTAAGCTTTTTTCTGATTACTGTGTTCTTTTTCGTGCAATAAATGACCCTAACGATAGTTGCACTCTTCAGTGATATCTTGACAACGTATTTAATTGCTGTGTGTGATGGTGCATGTTTCTTAGCCCGTCTAAATGTCAAGTTATGTCCATCACACGCCAATATGATACGCCCAAAACGTTCGATTACAAGGTTACCGGAGTTTCACTAGAGAGTGTCCTGTCTTATAAATATCTTGGCGTTGACATTACTAACAACCTATTCTGGCGCATGCACATCGAATATATCACTAACAATGCGAACCGTGCCCTTGGCTACATGCGCAGAAACTTCTCCCAGGCTCCATCCTATTTGAAGTTGCTTTTGTACCAAACACTAACACGACCTTAGCTAGAATATGCATCATCCATATGGGATCCCGCACAACTCACTTCAACCGAGGCTATAGAATCTGTTCAGAATCGCTCACCTCGCTTCATCCTTTCGAATTATTCTCGCACAGCTAGTGCTTCTTTAATGAAATCAAAACTTGGTCTAACTAATCTTGCAATTCGTAGAAAAACTGCACGCCTTAGTCTTTTCCATAGCGTTTTCTTTCATAACCAGACACTAAAACAATATATTTTTCTTCATTCCCATTATATATATCATCACGTGTTGATCATCCGCATAAAGTTGCCATCCCTAGCTGCAAAACAAATCTGCTTTTTTAATTCTTTCTTACCCAAGGCTAGCGCAGAGTGAAACCACCTTCCGCCTCTTATTGCCTGCATTGAAGACACGCCATCCTTCCAGACAGCCATCACCAAGCTCATCCTTGAAGAGGCACCTTCATTATGATTTTTGCTTTTTCCTTGTACTTCTTTTTTGTCTTTCCACCCACCCTCTCTGTAACACCCCTGCTGGCCCTGAGAGTATTATATTAAATACATAAATAAAAAAATGTATAGAGGACTTGCAGACCGCTTGCATATACTTTTTACGGCTCTATGTTGCTTATAAACTTCTGTACATGAAGTTTCTGCAAACAGACGGTTACGATTTTCATAAGCCAAATAGACCAGAGAAAATAAACTTCTTAACCACTTCGTTTCTATTTCATTACTCCGTGTCAATGCTACGTAGTCAACGGGACAAATATCTGTAAAATCAAGACACGATTTTAAAACTAGTCAGTCCTATGTACACTCGAAATAAAGTTTTGAAAGGGTTACTTCACGCCTTCACTAGCAAGCGTTCGCAAATTTGCACCATATGGGTTAGCCGCAGTAAGCCTTATGTGACAGTGAATTTACCGCAAAGGTATTAATCAGGTAACGCGAGTATGAGACTTGAGCAAATCGTTTCACCTTTGTAAAACGATAATAGACTGAGAAGCAAATTACGCCCTTACCCTTGCGCAAGGCTATTTAACCAGGGGCAAGTTTAGTGGTGGGTAAAACGCTTCAAACAAGTTGACTCAGGTACCCAGAAGGGCACAGCATGCTAATACCCGTATTACTAAGCGTTTCTAGATTCCACAGACGGCCTTAACTACAGAAATTAATGAAGTTCAGATACGTATCTTCGAATACATGAATCGAAAACGGGTATTAAAAAAAATCACGGTTTCCAATATCCAACGCAATGCTGAACGTTTTTTTCTCACAGCTGTCAAATACCTAAATGGCGCAGTATGGGTACAGTATGGGCCCCGTGGGTTCTAAAATTATATTCTTTGGGCCTTGTGATTGTCATGTGGAACACTGCTGCGAACAGGTGCATAGACACGGCGCCGTAACCAAACACAGGCTAATCAAAAGCAATCTTCGGAGATTTTGCGAAACAGCCAGAAGCTTGCTCAATCAAGTTATCAAACGACCAACCTTAACGTCCACTGTCTAGTGTTCACACAACCAACTAAATTTTAGCGAGCTTCCTTGGACGTTATCTACATAAACAGCAACAACTGACAATTGCCTAGTGGTGCACAGGCCATCATTACCGGCAAAATTTGCATAACTACGAAGCACCCGAGCACTCCCAATGAATCCGACATGACTCAGATGCCATATGTAGATAATCCACCAAAAAGAAAACAAGACCTTGTGACTGCTGTACAAAGTGCCGGACACACCTGATCACTTAGATCACTTCATCTCAAGGACAGCGAGACTCAGCGGGCAACCTCCACTTTCGCTTTCACGCAAGCGTAAATCATTGGTTACGACTTGGCAGCAAACGAACTGCGGATTCAAAAAAAAAAAACCCACAAAGTGAACCGAGCTGTCTTCTCTACAAGTTTAGCTCGTAGCGTGTGCTTACAGCTTCGTTTCTGTGGGGCTCGTAGCACGGCTCTCGCTTGCATCATGCCGCCAACACTGCGGTTGGTGTTGCTTTGGTTAACGGCTTTGTTTCGATGAAAGCAAACATGTTGGCAACTCTTTTGCCACGGGCCTCTCCACATATGAATTGTTAATTGAGTAAATGATGACAACATGAAGTGGTATGAGAGCCATCCCAACATAAAGTTGTTTTCGCACACGCGTACTGACAGTCAATTGACCACAAATGAAGAAATGAGTTGCATTGTCTATTGTTCTCCATTCCTAACTTTTATGCAATGCCTACGTCAAGTCCCAACGTTTGTTTTGCACGTCGATTCATTAGGTTTCTTGGTTACGTGTTTTGCCGTAGCGGACCAAAATTAGCGCTACAGAAACGCCACCTGCGAGTTGTCATATTTGAGGTTCGCTTCAAACGACTGAGCCAATGAACTTTAAGTAGCTGATTCAATCCGCAAAATACCTCAGAGTTGTGAGACGCAGATGTAAACATAATGCATCAAATGCTTGTCTTGGCAAACTTGCCTAATATAGGAATACGCAACTCAGAAGAGCTCAACTTTCGAATCGAACTACAGATCGCCACATCACGAGATAGCTAGCTTGTTTTAACCACGTGAAGGGTGCGCCCAAAATTAAGAGGACGTTTGAAGGACGTAAGTTCTCTGCTACAACTCTACATCTCTTTCCGTGTGCTGGAAAGCTAAAAAGCCACAACACTTTAGCATAGAGCAACCGCTATTTCTGTTACAGAAAGCGCAGCAAGGACTGCAGTGAATTTCCCGCCTCCATCATTTCTACTCGAGGATGACAGTGTGTTCACATTTTCATTTCGACATCACCTACGCTAAACGAGCTTCTGCTTTCTCTCGCTTGCCGATTTTTTATTTTTGTATTTTTGATCGTCGACTTCTTTCTGTGGCTTCTAATCAGCCATCAGAGCAAATAAATAAAATCAAAGCAATCAGTCACCACCAACCTCAGACAGGTTAGAGTACCCGACGACGTGGACGAAAGTTTCAAGAGTCGCACCAGCACTCCACGGTTGCTTCAGTTACCGCGCGCGCACCGTATGGAAAACAAAGTTAACGCACGACCCCGAACGACATCAGTAGGAGTGCAAGGCAACCCGCACAGCTGTCTAGGCTGCGCAGTGAATTCGACATCCTGCGCGCAAGGCAGCTCGCACACAGCGAAGGCAAGTGGCGACAAAACGAAGCGCATATAGAACCCAGCCGGCCTAGAGGCAGATGGCTTTTCTTTATTGGTTGTTTGTTTTTCTCCCTTTTTCCTCACACAGCTTCGCTTGTCTTTTGTTTTCACACCGCATCTGTCTTTCGGCGAAAGCTATCACGCTGTCACTGACACATTGCCGAGACTGTGAATGGCGCGGGCCACACACCAAGGCCCTCGCTTCCAGCTTTCGATAAAGCAGCCTCACGCACGCGAGTATCCACGTGGAAGTTTCGATAGCTTGGTCTGTTTATTGTGCCCAAATTGAAGGAAATCCTTGTTTATAGTTTTCCGTTTCAATCAGATAAGCTAGAGCCGGTTCTAATCAACCTTACTACGAGATAACTTGGTCTGTTTGCAGACACACTAACGAGCAGGGCAATCTTCCCCGCAATCTTCCCTGCCAACGCTCGGCAGACAACGAAGAGCAGCCACACGTGGCTTGTAATATCCCTGATTAGGAGTCCACGAGCCCGCCGTTCCAGAATGGTTTAGTCATTTCAGCGCAGAGTCCCAAGGGGCAAGGATAGTTAACACACAATTGGATTGTCTCTACACTTCACGTATATTGTGCCTTTGCTCAGAAACTACTCTGCATTCCGATATAACGCACCAATTAGTCCTACTCGCCTGTGTTAGCTCCGTCTGCGGTCTTTAGTGACCGCCACGTGCTATGTGTTCCTAGTGCATGGAGTTTCTCACTAGAAGATTGCTAGTGGGATATATGGTGCTGCTTTCGTTAACCCAGTGCGAAAGATTATGAGTAGTATGTAGGTTTTTCAATACTTCGGCGCGGCTTCGTTAGGAAAGCATATTGCGGCTATTGTTATTGATATCCCTGGTTTCTGTTGAGTACTAGCCTCGCAACGTCTCTTTATAACCGTAAAGTGATATACTTTCCCAACTAGAGGGAAAGACCACAGGCAATTGAATATTTTGTAAACATTTTGGCATTTTACCTGGCAAAAGCACAATTTCATTGTGTTGCTCGCCGTAGTGGGAAACTCCGGCTTAGTTCGGACCTCCTGGAGTTCTTTAACGTGCACCCAATGTACGGTACACGGGCGTTTTTGCGTTTCGCCCGTGAAGGGCCCTTCGCTAGTTCTGGCCATATTGAGCTGACAGGTGCAGCGCATACCATGCGAACCAAGGATCGTGTTGGCAAAGAATCGCATCGCTACGCGCTCCGGAAAGGTCTGAAATCTCAATCCGAATGCCGTTTTCCCTTCTCCTCGCGGCCGCTGCGCTCCAAGCCAGACGGTGACGTACTCGCGTCCCTGCGCCTGCGTATTCGCGTCCGCAATGGTCCGCTCGTGGTGACACGTGACTTCGACAGTTATTCAAGACGTCTGTTATTTGTGGGATCTGTTGCTTGCATTGGCAAATTGAAGTTTAGAGAAATAATAAAACACACAGACTCAATGCCTGCGTGCCTTTTTTTTTTTTTACTTCGCATCGAAGCAAGGGAGATGTACTTCCTCTTCGTCTCCTTGTTCGCATGGTCATGCGGTCACGTGCGCAGGTACCGAAACTATGCCTTTTTCTGCCGTGTTCCAGCACGTGATCTACCGTGTTCCAGCGCTTAATTTTTCTGCCTCAGTATTCGTATAGCACTGAACTATACCGCTAGTCATGTGTCCTTGTGCAGAGCGTGGAAAATCATGCGCTGCGCGAACGAGACAGCAGCTCGCGCTCGACGCCGTCACCGGAAGTGTGTAGCACCGAAAAAAAAAAAGCGGAGAGAAAAAAATGAAGGCGGGGCCTGTGACGTATGCGCCACGCGGTCCTCTAGGTCCGGTATGGGAGAACGCAGGGAAGGAATTTCGCTTGCGCAGGTTAATCGGGGCGAGTGGAGAGATCGTCTTTGCTTGGCAGTGGAGCCTGCCTTCTCAAATCGTGGGTTCGCGGCACTGAAATATTTTTATCTCGGCTATTAATAAGCCCATTTTAAAATTGTTTGCGGCAGAACGCTCCCTAAAGGACATGTAACAACTTCCAGTGTGTAACTGAAATTTTCTATGGAGCCTAGTGAGGGGCCCTTTAACGAAATGAAAGGCGCCCAGGTAACCTCTTTGTGGACGATCGAAGACCTTGACTGCCACTTTAGTCTACCGTGGCTTCCCTTAAAGCGCTCCGCTTTATCTGCTGAAGTAAAGTGTCCTGTCCTAGAGTATTTCACGGCAGTTAGCCTAAATCATCTCCCAAGAGGAAACACGGACCGTTGGAGCCACTCAGCGCAGACAACTGTACCGGTCGCCTTCGCGTGCATTCCCTCGGAGCTGCTCGGTCTGGTCATCTGAAACGGCTGGCTTCACCTGTGGAGGCTGTGGCTACAACTGCCGTTATCTAGGCAAACTACATAATCCGTTGATGGGTGGCATTTCGAGCATATTCTATTTCCATCATATCGTCCAATTCATCATATCATCAACACTAATTGGCTGACAAAGCTGCTATGACATCTGATGCTGTGAAAATGCCAACGTGGACAAAATTCGACAACGTGGCACAAATGCCAAGATTTTGTGTTTCTGCCGGACTCAAAACAGATGCTGCAACGACTGTGACGCCATCTATACCACGGAGCAAGCTCCGACAAAAAGGCATTGGCGCTCTTCAAAAAATATCATAAACAAAGCATTCGCGTTAAAGTTTTCGTGAGTTTCATATCGCACTGGTACTGCGGGAAATGAACTCCATGCTGTTTCGTATGAAACATTTTTACACACCCTAAAGGTCGAATTCCCAAGAGTGATAAATTCACCGAGACCCGCAATATGTGCCCCATTTGTCGTTTCGCCCGTGACCACTTCCGGTCGTTTCAGCTTCCTCCCCGATATTCCTGCGTCACGAAGCTGATTGGATAAAATAAAGCATCACTACACTATAAAAAAAAAGGGCTCAGTCTGCATGTACGCCAGCTGAGCTATATTAAATACGCGACGTGATCTTTTTCAGTTGTGTCCCTTATGTATGGATTCTCGAGACATTGAATACTTTTGTTCAGTTCTGCTAACGCCACGCTCTTGAAAACGATACGCTTTTTCATAGGCTACCGAAAAAAAGTTATTCAGAATACCTGTTTGCAACATCTCGTGTTATTCCGAAGAATTATAACCTAGCGGTGCCAGAAAGTCATGTTTCCGTGCTTCCTTCTGAGACATTGGCTTGTTAGAGGTCTTAGTGACTTGTTAGACGAGATTTAGTGGCCCTGAAGAAAGCCGCTCAGACGGAGCAACCGTTAGGCTCAAGTACCAAGCTAAACCCGCCTTTAGCTATCGCCACCATTCACAATTCCAATTCCATCAAGCAATTTTCAGCCAATGAATATTTATCAATGCTTTTGCGCATATGGGCGCTGATGGCGGTCTAAACGTGTTTATCAACAACGACGATGGCCTACTGAATTCATCTTGGCTATACTGGTGCATCATTACCCTGCGCAGCAAATAAGTTTAGTATTTCCGAAAACTACGTTTTCAGTATACTGTTTGGAAACATTCCAACTGTAAAAAAAAACGAAGGTGAAAACGCGGGCATCAATATTATGCAAATAATTTGCGATTTCGAGATGTCTGGCTTAGCACTGCATGGACGTCCTAATGTACGGTACCACTAAATCAGAACAGTGCAGTGCCGGCCCACTGTACGGTTTGAAACTTTTAAAAGCAAGCCAAAGTACTCCTAAGTAAGTGACATGTCTCCGCGAAACATGTCTCCTAGCTTTGCATGTGCAGTGTTATGCATAGTCAGCCGCACTTAGTCCACTGTTCCCACCTCTTAACCACTTCAAGAGCAGTCGTCCAGGCAGCAGCATTTATATGGCATTCTCCCCCTCTCCGAAAAAGAAATTCAGAGACAGCTTTCACTGTATGGCAATTTTTTTCCAGAAAAACATTGTTACTGCTCGAACGTCGGTTCAATAGTTAACGACTCGCCCGAATAAAATTTTCCATCTCACAAGATAGCGCTACCCCTGTTGAAGTTGTGGGACATCAAGGTGCAGGTACGGGAATTCCCAAAAATTTTCTATCTGTGACTATCACTTTTTTTTACTCGTAATGGACTGTAGGTGTTTCGTCAGCCAGAATTCATTACATACACATGCACATTAAACACCCTGTAAAGCAGCAAGTGAGCCGGAAAAAAAAAACAGAAATATTGCTGCTATTATTTTTCTTCTAAATAACCGTACGTACGGTATGCGTGGATTCTAATCGACCCTTCCGCACGAAGGTGGAGTGAAGCACTTGCCGCCCCACTCAGCGATTATGTTAAACACAAATCAAAGGTATGCTGTTCTTCAATCTGAAATGCTCACGCGTGTAAATTTGCACCAGCCGGCGCTGATTTCCTGGCTACAAACCACCAGAAATGATCATGTGGACTGCGAATACGATCATGCGAATTGTGCACGCCCCAGTGCTTCTCGCAGACCTAGTTTTTGACAGTATCGTTGCATATCTAATCAGCATAATTGCAGGACTCTGCTTTTAACAGGTCTACCTGAGAGCAATGTGAGCAGCAAGCGCCTCGCCGTTCAATAGCATTCGGGTGGCCATCATAACTGTGCACCTGTTCAATAGGCAATATTGATGCCTTCAGGTAGCATGTGCGGGTTTATTTACCAGTTGCCTTCCCCCAAAAAAGATCACGTTCTCGTGACGCCTGCGGCAACAAGGACGTTCCACGTCCGCCGCCAAGGTATGTGAGCGATGGCGCTGGCTAGCACTCCCAGGGCTCTACTAGGACACATAAATACCCAAGAATGTGGATGGGGAAACAGCGCCGCGGTAGCTCAATTGGTAGAGCATCGCACGCGAAATGCGAAGGTTGTGGGTTCGGTTCCCACCTGCGGCAAGTTGTTTTTTCATCCACTTTAATTTCCATTAATTTATGGTTTCTTTATTTCATTTACTAAATACAATTAATTTCCCCTATGTTGTCCTTGGTGTCAGTGTTTGTTGGCTTCTCATGATATGACTAATGAAAATCGGGACCCTCGGTTAACCCCCTCTCTTCTGGTGCACGTAAGGTAGCACAAACACTCTGCCTGCGCTCTTGTGTTGCCACGTTTTTGGTTGGGGTCATTGCGCTTTTTAGTAAACACCCTACCACAGATATTAGCACGTGTCCAGGAAATCCAGCAGACAGAAGGTAATTGACTTGCCTGCAGAAGCTGTCCAGTGCCGGGCGTGCAAAAGATTTGTCGATAGCATTTCGAAAACAATGTGACGCCATACTTCCTTTTACAAGTGTAGTGTGTGCTGAAGTAAACGGTAGCAGCGGCTTGTTGCCTCTTGACTATTATGACCTGCAGACCTGCCATAGGCCGAAAAGAAGTTTGAAGTCAAGTAATCTGATATTTTTTTCCAGCGTTCCATGGGCGAGTTGGTACGGTAACATGATCTTGGATTGTAGCGCGAAGTGACATGGACACAGACTAGGAGCAGACAGGCCGAGCGCTAACTCTCAACTAATTTTTTATTGAAACGAAGATTATATATATATATATATATATATATATATATATATATATATATATATATATATATATAGGGGATTGCAAGAAACCATGGGTTCCATGGGTTAACATCAAGGGCTTCAAACACTCGCGATAAACAGCAAGTTATCTGTACATTCGAATCGCAGTCAAGAGGTTTACAGTCTAAGAGCGCCAAATAATCACCTAGGTAACGCAAGGTCTTGACAACGTATGAGCCACTCAGAGAGACGAGCAGCCGCCTGTTATAGTAAGCTAAGTACAGGTCAATTAAGAGTGCCACTATGCAGGAGCCTATACAAATCTGATTTGTCTGAATGAAAGCTTTATCGTCCCAAGAAGGTCGATTCCTGGTAGCATTTTAACATCTGACGAAAGCCACCTGATGTCACACCTATATCATTCTGAAAGTACACTGTTCCGTGTTTGTCGATCGCATCTTCGATGCAGAACATTCGACGCAGAACGCTGGAAACCGCCCTCTGCCACCTGCCCTTCTCAGACGCTGACACGAAACGGACAACCAACTTTGTGGCTCTTAGCGCTAAAAAAAAAACATTTAAGAGATAAGCCGTCTTTTAAAAGGAGCGAGCGGGTGCATCTATTTTCCCCTGCTGGCATAAAGGTAGCGCCGTTTTTTATCTTGGCAAGTAAGACGTGGTCATTTCTCATGAAAGTCGCGTTAATTGCATCGGAAGCTTCTGACTGGTATGCTTTTACTGCGAGTACAGAAGAGTCGCCTTCCTTATCCGCAGAAACTAGACACAACGGATTAGTCCGAAGGTAAGCGACAGTCTTAGTAATATCGACTTCAATGCCCTCTTATCTGCGCTGCCCAATGACACCGACATTGTCCGCGATGCACTGGTCACACAGAGCGTCCGAAGCACGACCACTAATTTTTCTCACCAAGGTAAGTAGCTCAGGTGCTCAATTCTTGGGCTCGACCGCAAACATTGGACCCTGGGACAGAACATGGCACATTGTCAGGTAGAACAACATCAACACTGTGTACGAAACTGTTTCCCGTGTGGCCTTGGCAGTAGACACGCACGAAGCCTTGGTAGCGTTTGTTGCCATAGGAAGCCTGTCGTGCGGTTGATTAGGCAGGAGTACCGCATCCAATAGGCCATGGCGCAATGGGATTCCATACTGTTATGAATCCGCAGAAGCAGGCATTTCCTGTGTAGGCGGGCCTGTCGTCGCCACTCAGGTTTCAAAATATTGCATATCCTCGTTCCATGGCCAGCCGAAGGGTAGAAAGCACCGAACAGCAATGAGATGTCGGGAGGCAGAAGTTGTGACGCAGAGAAAACGAGAGGGCTTGTGAATGCACACGGCATTGGTTGCGAGGGTAACGAGAATACCTGGAGCAAAGGAGGAACAGTTAACAGGGCCCGAATAACTGGAAATGAAGCCTGCAAAGGCTGGCTTGGGGGCTAGTTGGTTCATTATCGTACGCTTGCCAAGACAACGGCTCTAGCCACCGTCGGTATCTCTCCTTCCACTGGCTTGCCCTCACACGTCGAGACAGCCGGGAACGAGGAGACAGATGCCTACGCCAAAACTGCCCAGCATGACGTAGTCCCGGTTACTAGACTGGTAGTGACTTCTGACAACACGAGACATCGGTTATGGTGCCTGCTCACCTCCATCCACCTGGACCTCCCAGTGGCTCGTGGCAAGGCGCCCAAGCCGCTTCCAGAGAACGGCCTCTCCAGAAGAGACCGCGCCACACTCCTGCGCTTGCGGACTGGTAGCACCTGGACTGCGATGCGGCTCTACGGCGAAAGTCGTGCCACGTCACTTGCCTGCTAGAGGTGTGGGGAACCCGAGGCCATGGAGCGTCTGCTCAGCGTCTGCCCATCTTTGGCGCACGAGCCCTCCATAGTAATCGCCACTTACAGACGACACGGCCTTCCAGCTGTCACAGACTAACCTGCTGCTCCCTGTGCGTCCCCAGCTCCCCGCGCTGCGAGGCCTGCTGGAGTTTATAGGTACAACGAGGGAATCGCCGCCCTTTGAGCACCCGATACAACGCTGGCCTCTGCTGAGGACTGCTACCTGTCGCCCGTAGTGTACTCTATTAGGCTTCATCCTACCTCTTTGTTTTGTAGAAATAATGAGTCTGTATTATTATTATTATTATTATTATTATTATTATATTATTATTATATTATTATTATTATTATTATTATTATTATTATTATTATTATTATTATTATTATTATTATTATTATTATTATTATTTCAGTTCCTACTTCCTCTCCACTGACGACGCTTCGCCGTACTCCCTCAGGGGTTGCCGAATCAAGCGTCATTTCCTTCTTTAGATCACTATCATCATTATCACAGAAAATTGCGGCTTTTCTACAATGAAGGGTCGATGGAGAGTGGACGGTCGATACAAAAGTACGGATGCAAAGGGCGAGTGCTTTTGCCCAGCCAAGCGACCGAGTTGTATGGCGCGTTATTCGCCGAGCGCCAGCTAGCTCTCAAAGACGCACGTGCTATTGCACGTGTACTTTGGGGCGTCTGAAAGAAAGATGTTGCAGCGGAGCGGTTGGAAGGGGGGGAGAGGGGCAGAACAGCCCTCCTCTACTTCGACCACCTTCTCCCCTTACGGCGGCTGGGAGAGAAGGCTCCAGAGGCGAGAGAGGAGGATCGCATAGTCGACAGTTGCGCCGGTGCTCGCGCCGCCAATTCCTCCAACACAGGTGATGAACCAGCTTGTATGCCACCTGTACTACCGGCACACATGCGCTGATTCACGGCTGTGTTCTCTACCGAATTACATGATAAAAGAGCCAGCGCTACCTACATATCTTCACTAACTAATAAACGCAATCCAGCACAACATTGCTTAAATAACGTGAATGGTTTTCCAGAAGCGTCCGGCTCTTCGCCCACATTGACAATTTTCGTTGATGGGTTCGGCGCAATTGTTTTTACTAAGTTAGCAATTACATAAGCCGCCGTTACAAAAGGGGAATCACACCCTGTAGTTTCGAAAGTTAACAGGCGACGGCCTAACAAGAATGTCACGGACAAAAAGTGTCCCGACAGGGTCTGACAAGTGCAAAATGCAGTGGCGCGGTTAACCAGTCCGCCCATGTCGCGCGACAACGAAGCTTTTTGTCACGAATCTTGTTTCTGGAGGACACTGTGCTTCGTGGCGAAAGCGTTTTCCATTAGCGCCACAACATGCACAAGCCCAACTTTGTGCCAATGTACAGCGACCTAAACACGATACCACTCACGCGGAAAACGTCACGGATTGAAAATGTGCATGTCACCTGCTATTAAAGCGCTCTCCTGCCACCGGTCTTCCTGTACTGTTGGCACGTGTCGCGGAGTGTGCAGAGAAAGAAAACTGCAGAGAGTACCAAAACACTTGCAAAAAAAGAAGGAGCAGCTGCCCCGTTCCAAGGCCAAAAAAAAAGCACCACGTGCGGAAACCCGGCAGCACGCTGTGACTTTATCAACTATTAATGCCTGACGTCACGTGGAATTGGTTCACACACTGCTTCGTGGTGTGTAGAGACAGGCTCGGAACCAAACCTTCACCTCATGCTTTGTGTAATGGATCCATCTCGAGCCTCATCGCGGCTAATTATCATTTTCGCTGACTCACATGTATCTTGTTCATCAATAAACGCTAAGGTTATTAAACGTTCATGTTCCGCTGGATATTTCGCGTCGAAGTGGTTTCGGTATTAGAAGGAACTCGGGCGTGTTCCCCGATTTCCCTATCATATGTAGACACTGAGTGTTGATACTGTTACCAACATATAAGGCCAGACAAGACAGAGGATGTCTCGAAAATATGGAGGCTTGAAGTCGTGAACTATAATGAAACAACGGTCGTTCCCTGAGCCAACGTTTCGAGAAGCGGACTTGCCTTCTTCAGGACGTTCAACCGTTATTAGACCGCGGTTGACCATTCCAATAGCTCGAGTATTGCAGAGAACTTGATCGTATTAAAAGTTCAGGGACCCTTACTTTTACGGCGAACAGAGCTGTGCGGCGTTCCTGACCGCGGTTTTCCGAGTCCACCGTAAAATGCGTTAACAATATCGCGGAGCGTAAAGCATTCGGTATTGACATGGAGCGCTTCCTGCGGAAGTGTACACGATGAGAAGATATTAACTGGTGCGCCGTGCCAGCGCAATCCTCAGCCAATATTATTGCGCTTTCAAGGAGGTCGCGGGCAAGGACCTAGCAGCAACGACCATTTATCGAGCTAGTGTATGCGAACTATGTACACGGTGACCGTTTATAAGTTTTATGGAATTTTTAGAAATTGCTTGTGGCAGATGGCGTATTTCTCACTGAGCTGGATCATTAAAAGAGGCACACATTATTACCGCTAAAAATCGAAATACATACTCAAATAACCGATGAAAATTCACTGATCAATTCCTTAATTCATTACTTTCAGGCACATATCGTAATTTACGCATTGTAACCGGTGAGCTTGCAAAACCTTTCCACTTGAAATGAATTACGAGGATGACACCAGTTTCAATATATTATTTCCCCCAAGTGTGGATTGAAATACATGGTAGTTCCAGTTACTTTAACGCTTCAATGCATACAAGAGAATTTCGTTGAAAAAGTACGTGAACAGTGGATTTCTACGGTGAGTTTGATGCCGCATACCACCGAGCTGTTGTCGTCCTAGAAATCTATTCTAAGTGGATACGCCTCGCAAACGCACAGGCTTCAATTCTTAATTTGCAACATGTCAAAATTAATTAATTAGGAAATTAATTAGTTAATTTTCGTTCGATAGTCTAATATGCATTTCGTTTTCTCATGTAAGTAATGTTCTCGGAATATCCAGTTCAAGGACTAGAATTATGTTATCTGTAGTAGCCGATTCTAAAACTTCCATTAGACTGAAAAATGATCACCGCGTAGAGCTTTCAGCTCCCCTTACGCTTGAGTATACAGGATGTGATAGTTATTGCGCAAGATTGCATATTAGTTAGCAGGGTTGCAAGATTTTGTTGAAATTAGGATAACTGTGTTTCGATAGTCTATCCTATCTATGTGCTTTTACGCTGATTGATAATACTTCGCTTAGAGGGTTGACTTTGTTCTCGCTCAAAATTCTTATGTATACCTTTCTTGTATCACTACCTCACTCTGTTCCCCAGTTGGGCTTTGAAATATTTGTAAATAACTAATAAGAACTTTGATATGATGGCTTAACAGTCGTACATGCCTTTATAGCTTTCCTTTATTTTAAATGCGTACTAAAAGCCGAATCATTTCGATAGAGTAAGGCGGCTTCATGATTCCCTTGCAGTGCTCACATCCTCGTGAACATTTATCACACCGCTATTGTATTCCTTATTGTTCAAAGGTTTCACTCAAATGACGTTACTGCTTTTCTGGCTGCAAACTTTCCGGGATATTCCGCAGCAACCTCGACGCTTTTTCTCGGCCACGTGCTTTCCTAAAAGCCAAATGCATGGTAACTTCGCTTTGGCTAAATTGTTTATAGGCACCGGACGCACAAATATTTCCACACCTAAAGCCGCGGATATACTACGACGTAGCACATGTCGCGCTCCGTGACGTCACGGTGGGAAGAACCGGTGTCTACACTCGACCGACACGACGCAGCCGACGTGTCTGGCGCCGTCGGGCGGATTCCAACCTTGCCGGCGCGTCAATAGCTCCTTTCCTATTTTTGCACCCAACGCGCATAGCCACGCCGGCCACGCATCCCAGCATTCCTCACGCGGAGCTGGCAGAACGACGCAATGGCCGGCTGCAGCGAGAGCGGCGACCACCGCGGCTTCCTGCGCATGCGCAACGCGGTTGCATAGCAACGCGACACGTCGGCGCAGTAACCGACGGTGGTAGTAAAGACCACGGTGTTGGAAGTATTTGTATAGACTGTCCAACTTTTGCCCCGCTCACCGACGTGACGTAGCTAAAGTCGGACACGACTGAAGTCTGCAGTGAAGCCCTGCTACGCCCTCGTAACCGGCAGCCATTGTTCCTCCGTGAGGCAACAAATAGGTCGCACTAGAAACTTTCCTTGTTACCTAAACAAGGCGGAAGCCACAAAAGTAAAGCTGTAGTCGCATAACTTTACACATTTTCATTCGTCTATTAAAGTGCAACGGAAAAAGCCTAATTCTTCGTTGAACTGAAATAAAACGCATGCAACGTAAGAACTCGGCATGCGCCACGTGCCTTCACAAGAAGCAAAAGCCCCAATATGTCATAGTTTTGTACAAGATTGCAAATACTGTAACATTTTACAATAAAGGTCTTATCTAATAATTATCGTTTACTGCGTTATAAAAGTACTTTGTCCAGACAAACCGAATCAGGGCTTACAGACACTCCCGTTTCCAAAATGGACGTATATCCTGCGGAAGCGTTTCTCGCTAAGCACGATTATGCATTTGCCTTTTCTGCTTCATCGAGGTGGCGTTCATCCATTGCGCCGTCATAAGGTACGTCTCACGTATACCAGGCTACTCCGACGACACCTAGCCAATTATTCGAAAGGAACAACAGTGACAATTCCCTCTGCAGTGGCACTCAGCAAATCTTGCTGGACGTGTATATGAAGCTACGAGAAGAGCTACCGAATGTAGGGATCACGCAGATCTGCAAGAAGGTGAGCGAACTAACCGGTGTGAGCTTAACCAAACTTTTTCATGTCAGGCGCACTGCCAGACATGTGGACGGAATACTACAGACACCTCCACAGAAGCTGCCTAAAAGTGGAGGCTGTATGAGGCGCCTACATACTTACGACAGCTTCACAATGACCACACTAAGAAACTGCAATCGCGACTTTTTCCGCCGAAGCGAGATCTCAACAGTGCAAAAGATCGGTGTGGAATTAGCATCCGCGAACACCAAAGATGTGCCGACCATTCAGCCGTGGACCAACCGCCAACTATTCTTGGACGTCGGCTTCAAGGCTGAGATACGTGGGAGGAACTCCTTGCTCATCGATTGCGAAGACCTGTTGAGGTGGGAGCACATGTACATTCACGAGATTGACCTGCGCAACTAAAATGATTACGCAGGCATTCGGATGATTCTGCTTAAGGCTGTACAAAGACAGTTTATTTAGGCATAAACTAATCCCACAGCACCCTCAAATCATCGAACAAAGCTCGTGACTTTTTGACTTTTTGACTTTTTAGTGACATTGGATAAGTGGTGAAAGCGACACATTGGTAATGAAGGACAGGTCAGGGGAGGGCTCTCGAGTAATTTCTACCACCTGGAGTTCTTTAATGAGCACTGACTCCGCACAGTACACAGGTGACTTGCGTTTTGCCTCCATCGAAGAAGGCTGCTGCGGCTGGGATTTAACCCATTCTCGGGTTCAGCAGCCGAGTCAGCCCGCAACGACAGCGTTCACGATTGCACAGCGCCCAGCAATCATGAAACCGAGCTGAAAAATATGTGCCTTTTGATAAGGCTTGACGATTTCGCCATCTCAAAACGCCGCCCACAACGCCAGCGGCCAGTTAGCAAAGCACGCCAGCAAGCAGACAGTGGTTCTTCAGTGGTCCTGTCCAACCACAAGAAATTCCAATGAAGCGTTTATAGACTGAACTTAACGGTATGAATTTTACAATGCGATGAACGCACGGGTCCGAGTGAATTTAGGTTGAGTCCTCGATCAATAGTACTTCTCGCTAAAAAAGTATTTCGGAGCGGTTGATACAACAAACCACGATCAATAAGAAGAGACCTGGCTTTAGGGTGGAAAGTAAGAATCTGCAAGGAGGTCGAAAATACTGTCTTGCTTCGCGGCAACTATTAACAGCGGAGCTGGTTAAGCTTTTAGTTACACCATGGAGCGTTACCAGAAAACTCAGCCCAGCTGTGTGCCGCCTCGCGTTGCCTAGCAACCACCTGCCAGTGCCCCGAGCCACGTAACCTCCTCGCACTCCAGACGTATAGGGCGGAGTCGTCACGTCACAGTCGAGTAAAAGTTCGGAACAGCTGGCACGGCGACACGCCTCTCACCTCCTCTACACCATGCGTACGTGCTGCTGCCATGGTAAGACTGAAGAAAGTCTGGACGGCTGAACAAGACGCGGCTCACCAGGAAGAGTGCCGTACTGCCAAGCGAGAAGAGATGCGTCGCTGCCGAGCTGATCCGAAACACCGCACCAAAGCTGTGGCTGAGAAGAGGCGATGCCGACTCGAGGGTCCCGAGTTTCAGTGCAGGGAACGCGAGAGTCCGCGCCTGAAATCTCGACGTCGCCGAGAAAGCGATTCCGGCCTGCAACTGCTCGAAAACTTCCAACGTCAAGCCTGCCGAGACAACAACTTAACAAAACTTAGCATAACCTCGCAAAACCTAGAAACGGCTCAGCCAAGCCTACCACAAACTCGCAAAACCTAGATACGACTTAGCCAAGCCTACCAACAACTTAGCAAAACCTAACATAACCTCGCAAAACCTACAAACAACTTTGGCAAGCGACGTAAAAGTTACGCGATCACAAGCTCCACTGTTGACTCCAGCCTTGCACCACTAGTGCAAGCTGCGCACGTTTCTTATTTTTATTTTTATTGTCAATGAGGCTTTTTAGCTAGACTTGATGGTGCATATTAACTTTTGGACGAGCTGCGCCAAGATGGGGCAACAAAGAAATCAAAATCGAGCGCGACATTGACAATATTTATTGACAAGTTTCACTTCAGTTTGCAGTGAAGTAACGTAAGTAAAACGGACTCAGCAGTGAAATCAACTGTACCACAGAATTTTGAAGAGGGAAGTACTCAGCCTCCATACACTGTACCCATGTCTGTTGCACACCTCATCGCTTTCGTCGATGAAAAGACTGTTCAACAACAACAGACGCTCCGTATCAAGTGCGACGCCATTTTGAAAATGTCGCATGACGTCGACCTTGTTTACTTACGTGATTGGCTTAAAATAGAGCCATATCACGCAGCGTAGCAAGCGGGGGAATTGCATCTTTTAGGCAACGTTGCGCATTCACGATGCCTGCTAGGCAGCGCTTATCTCGATGCAACCGTGTTCTACGTTCTACACATATATATTAGAACCGTGCATGACGCATCATGGTCAGTTTGGGGCACACGTCTATAAACTATGCTGCCGTCAGCGGGTAACACAAGAGACCAACAAACAGTGCAGCAGTCATATTTGTAACATGAATCACTTCTCGAACACATGCCAACCGAGAGAAATAAAGTTGACAGGAAAGTTGATGAATCTCCAACGTACAACTGGAGGTAACGAAAAAAGTTTGCCATGGTCGGTTGAGTGAAGTGCGTTCGACAGGAATACTGTACTACGTATATATACAACATATACATGCGCTCACGGTGAACTCAGCTGTGAAACACACAGGCATCGATTTAACACAAAGCACGCGGACTCGCTTTAACCACGGCGCGCATCCTGTTCTGCGCGATGCATAAATCACAAGAGCAGATGCATCCCTTACGTGAGCGTTTTGTCGCCCCCTCTTGCCGGCGCAGAACAACATCTACCACCATAAATTTAGCTGCCAAACACCCTTGTTTTGCCTTTGTCGACACATTGAGCGCGAAATGGCCACAAAGCAATAAGCCGATATCGAGCATTGCGCATGGGCGAAAGCAATGGGCGCGTTAAGTTAGCGCGCTCCGAACTCCAAAGGAGTGCGCTCGAGTGCCACGCCTTCGGAGCTTAACGGCCATTTTCGCCGACTGTTTTCGGGTGCACGAACGCGCCATCTGGCGAATGTTATGTTGCTTCCGGATCCGCTATCGCACTTCGCGCGCTTTTCGAAAATGGCCCCGCCGACCGTACTCCTGCAGTTCTTGTTAGACGATGAAGAGGTAGAACTTGACGCGCGGCGACGGAGGCAGCAGCAGCGGCTTACGTACGCGATGCAAGCTCAACGTTCGCGCCAAGCTCAAAGCGCGCCAATACCTTCCCGATCTCGCCTGAGAGCAGCTTCAGACGCCCGGCTGCGCGGCGGCGGGAGGAACGAGTGGGCAAGGAGAACGGACTTGCATCCGTGGAGAGAGTAGGAAACAAGTCATTTTTCCGGAAGCCGTAGCAGGCGCGCGCTCTCGCGCACCGTTTCCAGGGTGGGTCGCGTCGAGCGCGCTCCGTAATCACGCACCGGAAGTCGCTTTTTAGCCGTTAAGTTTAAAAGATTGCACTCTGCTGGCTAGAGCGCGCTCGAGCGCCTTAACTTAACGCGCCCAATATGTTTGCGTGGACTATCTCGCCCCATCCGTCTTCTTAAAAGAAGTACCGAGTGAAAATTTTGGAACTAGTAATTTTCTTTGCAATACATAAGGGTACAAATAACCTAAAAGTTATGAAATACACGGACCAGTGTCAAAGCTTTACGGATAATTTACTATAATGCTCGTCATGATAACGTCATCGTACACCGGCTTGCTCCGCTCCAGTGACCTCTGCGGTCGTCACAACCAAGCGCAGCTATAACACACGCGGGCAGGATTTTCGCTTGTTTCTTTTACAGTGAAGCTGCTAGCCTCTATAGTTGGCCGGAAATTTTCATGTGCACGTGCGCGGTGCTCGCACAAAAAAGTGGGCTGTTCCCGGATACAGTGCAAAGAAGCGGGAACGCACGGTGTGCTTCTCCAAGAGGCATCAAGTGACATATTCACTTGAAGAGGCTATCGCATGACGTCACGTCTGACGCGATGACGTCAGCATATCACTATCAGGCCATATCGTCACGTGACGATGCCGTTATTCTCGTATACACGAATTAAAAACCGACGCTATCATGTCTGCAGCTTCTGTGTAAATCGTATTTTACACATTTTCTGGCACAATTTACTTTGAGAAATTCTGTTGCTTCAATAACGCACTTGCGCTTGGGGGACGGCCTAGGAGAATGAATGTGTATGCTGCACTTCCGCACACGTGCGTGGGTGTGGGACGTACGTGTACACACAACGTATCCGTACTTGAAGCGTGGGCGCTCTTTCCATTGTATCAGTCGCAAAGCGTATGCTGTGACCTTCATTGACATTATGACAACACAATCCAAAAAGCGTACCTCCACCTTGAGGCCGGAGCCACTCAGGCACCTCAAATGGCCGCTGGCAAAAGGCTTTTTTTGTGTGCGAGTTTCCGCGTAACAGAAATATGTTTTCTCCTACATTCGAATTACAATCCGAAGCTATCATGCCTACAGCTTGTGCGTAAGTCGTACTTTGAAAATTTAAATTCGTTCAATGAGAAACTTCCGCCATGCAGGCCGGAGATCGTCATCAACCAATAGAAGATGAAGACACCCGGCCTGACCGCTGAATTACTCTTTCTAGAGCAATAAAGTTTGCTTCCTCCTCCTCCTCCGCTGGACGGATGTCCTGGCGGAATGAGCACGTAAGCTGCACTTCGGCAAAACGGCACTTCTGGTGGTGGTGGTCTGACATCGTCGAACGTCGGTCGTGTTTCTCTAACGTCGACAACAGCTTCGCTATACATCCACTTTGACAGGGTGGAATGGAGGCGGAATTCGTTTATATTTTTGCTTAGTTGTTGTAATGGGTACCTAGGAGCTGCACCCCTAGGCACCCGTTCCTGCATTGAGCGTCGGCGTCGCTCCTCGGCGTAACCGAGTGAACGAGTGGAACGAAAGATGAAAGCAAACGTGGAGCGCAGCGGGAAACGAAAAAAGCACGTGAGGAGGAAAGCGGAGGAGGAGGAGAAGGTTACAGTGAAACACCAGTGAAAGCATGAGGCGGAAAGTTTAGGAGGAGCAGAGAGGAAACGGCATGCGCATACGCTGAGTTGCCGGCGGCCACGACATTCGCCGCCGCGTGGACGATCTCATCTGCGCTTCCGAGGGGAGGCCAGGGTGGCGTGAGGTGGGAATGGCTACGCTCGTCCGCAGCGTCAGGTGCTGAGGTCAGTCCGCGACACCAGCGTCTGTGAAGGGGATTACTGCTTCTGCAATGGTCGATGGCGAGTGGCTACGAGTAAGGCTCGGTGTGACGGTACCTTGGCTGTTTTCGCCACTGACACTGGTGGCTTCGATTCCCTCGCAAGGAAGGGCCGCTCTCGTAGTTGGTGGAACTAAAGCGTCAGAAGGAAAGCTAGTGCCACGCAATGCGGGCTGTGCGGCGACCATGGCTACTATATGGCGCCTGAGTAGCGCTTGTCGTCTGTATGGAAACAAAGCGCGCTACTCACAGCGTTTTCTTCCTAATATAAACCGTGTACCATTATAATCACAATACAAATTATGGACACGCGAAATGAATACGCGTTAGAGCTGCGCTTAAATTTCGTGTTAGGGAGTATCGTAATCGTCAGTCAATTTTTTATCAGCAATAAAACGATATCTATCAGAGCTTCCTGAAATTACTAGAGGAAACTCTGGCGCTGCGATCGTAGACCATTACCATAGACATGATGGTCGATTTTGATCTTCGTGCTTGTGGGCTGAAACGTTCTCGTAGCTTTTTTTTACTACGCTGTATCTGCCTTGATAAGCCAAGCTTTAAAAAATCCAACTGTCTTCTTCAAACAAGGTAGGCAATAAGACTCCGCCTACATGCATACCCACTGCTAGTTGTTGCGCTTGTAACGCAATATTTTGTATGAAATGAACAATTTTGGTCGGGTCCCCACGGGCAGGGTCCGCTTGTCTGGCCGAGATTTGTCTGTTTTGCTCTTGTAAACACTACCCGGCCAGGCTGAATCCGACTGCACGGTTTGGCTGACCCGTGTGAAGCGCACATACAGACCTGGATGGGTCGGGTCGGGTCGGGTCGGTGATTCATGGCCATAAGTGACCAACTGGAAACGTCTTATATCTGGCCTCGCTGCATACTTTAGCAGCAGTCTCAACCCGCCAGGTGCCAATTTATGTAAACGCTGTCGAATCGAGCTCGCTGAGTCCGACTCGACATCGATGTGCTCTTGTTGGGTTCGTATAAACGTACACCCTCTGGCACGCTTTCCTTGTTTGATAAGACAATCAACTTCCGCTTATCAGGATTACGTGCCGATCCACTAGACTCTTTTGCAGCAGCACGCGCAGCACTAAATGTTACACGATGGGAAACCATTTGATTGCGCACGACTGGAAAGCAAGACGACGAGAAAGAGCGGGTATGGCCAAGCCAATGCTAGCGGACAAGTTTAGCTGACGTCCCTCGTATATACAGGTGGACCAATCGATAACTTTTACCCTGGTGACGTCATGTGCGTGACACTGTTGGTGTCACGACGTGCAAGGGAAAATTATCTTGTGTGGTTTAGCATCCTTTCAAACAAATAATGCCCTGACGCGTGGTATAGTGCAAACGCTGTAAACGGGAGTACGGGATGTGCAAAGACAAGTCGAAAGTTGTAACACTAGAAAAGTCGCAAGCGCTACATATAAACATTTCCAATGTAGTTGCATAACCTTAAATATTCAGGCACACCAGTTATCATTATCGACTTTATAAAAAAAATAGCGTCAATACTTAAACATTGAAGAATGCGTTTCTACATGGCCTTCGCTTAGAAGTTTTCCTGTCCGAAGCTTGGGAAGGATGAGAGGAGACAATAATTCTCGTTTAAATTCTGGATTGTGCTTACTGTTTTCGGCCACGTGCATTGGAAAAGAGGCAAGTACAAGCATCAACAGGTCAAGCCATACGTAAAGTAAATACAAAAGCATGACGTCTCGAGGCCACGTGCTTGCCTAAACACCAACCTCTGCGAAGCTGTTGTCGCAGCGTCACACACACATTTCAGTTGTGCTAAGTCGAAACGTGTAGACTGCACACCGCGTTTTGACGTTCTACGAGGGCAAATCAGGTCACTGGTTACGAACACAACTCTGACACCAGAACGCAACGGAAGGAAGCCTTGCGTGCTACACATTCGCCAACATCTGTAACAATAACAATTTAGCATTGGCCGGCATGTATGTAAGACAGCGCCACATCTCGAGCCGAAACGGTGAGCTGGGGAGCTTGACGACAACGCGTGCGCGCATAACTGTATCATGGGTGAGCTCAAACACAGCCTGTTAGAAGGAGTTGCATCTGAGCTTGTTAAAAAACATTCAGATACAAGCATTCATATACAAAAAGTAAAAATACAGCCTCCTCCTCCCTCCCTGTCTTCTCTTTCTTTTAACACTTGTGCGAAAAGAAGCCGCGCAATTCTTGCTTGTTTCTGTTTGTGTGAGTGCGGGCTTGTATGTGAGTGCTTTCTTGCTCTTAAGCTGTTACCAAGTCTGCTGGGTTGCTTTGGAAAGTAGGGTTTGAGCATACTTTAAGGACGTGCGAACATTAAAAGCTTGGAATGCGAACAAAATAACAGCGATCCGAATCGAAGCATCCCAGAACAGTTTCATATACGATTTTAACTGAACCTACGGTGTTGGTGCGCGTGTCAGAGCGTGCCTGCCGTGGAAGAGGCACGGGACAACGACGAACCAGCCACTTAAAATGTATCTCGCAAGCGAAACTGCGGTGAAATTTACGTGGTGTTCCTTAAAACAGCGGAAACTAATCACGGTGCGTTGTTCGTCTCTGTGGGCAAGTTGGACACCTTGTTATTTATTGCAAGCTTACCAAAACCGAGTCGATGCAGCTCATTAAATCTTCCCTAGGGTAGCCACTAGAGAGGTGCATGCATCAAACCGAAATCGCTGTTCAGGCAGTGTAGCGGGCACAATTAATGTCATCGTGGAAATCAGCGCAAGAAAATGTCGTTTCCACGATGCAACTGCTCTAACATTCCCACCCGACCACTGTTGCAAACATGTATTTTAGGATACGGGAGCGCGAATCATTCGATGCCTTAAAACCATCATGACCATGCATGGATATTCAAGCACAACGCAAGAAACCATGCACCGCCGCTTTCTCTTCTAGTCTGATCAAACGATTCCTACGCGTTCTTGCGTTGTGAAGTCTGCACCAGCTAGGACATCCGCAAGTCCTACGTGCACAAAGCAATACACTTGTCTAGAACAAGCAAGCTTCATGATCGGGGACTGGGCGGGTGACATCAAACAATAACTGCTGATTAGAGGCCGGGTCGATGAATGAGCTGGCGTGGCTACAATTCCTAAATACCTCGGCTCCTTTACCTTTGCCGGTCTGCCGCACGCTTTGTCGGCGGCTTTCGCAGTCGGAAACGCTGTCAGTGACGCCGCGCCGCGAAACAAAAGCATCGATTACATCATTCGGCACACGTTATGAATGTTTCATGTACGTTAGGCTTGCAACTAGAGCTATGGCAGCTTGCTCGTTCTGTCAACGACTATGTACATACTTTGTACCCTGAGCCTAGGATTCCTGTGCAAGGCGAGGCAGTTAGTCTCTGGCGGCAACGGGGCCGTTCAGCATCACTTGTGTTGTCAAGAAATTATGAACTCAAATTGAATTATGGAGTTTTACGTGTCAAAACCACGATCTGATTATGAGGCGTGGGGGATTCCGGGAATTTGGACCACCTGGAGTTCTTTAACGTGCACGTAAATCTAAGTACACGGGTGCTTTCGCGTTTCACCCCCGTCGACGAACTCAAGTTAGTAAACATACAATGAATATGACCGATCGGTGTAGTTATATTTTTGTTAGTTTCCAAGCCCATGAAAGATTACTAGGACATGTCGAGTCAAGAGAGGGAGAGATAGAGAAACAGCTGAAACGCACCTAGACCAACGAAAAAAAGTACGACTTGGTACCCTGCGCGAGGAGAAACAAAATAAATTATAAGGTCTAGGAAGCGAATGACATGTGTGGCGAAACGAAATTATTAAATTTTGAGGTTTTATGTACCGGAACCAAGGTAACATTATGAGCTATACTCTACATAGTGGGGGACTCCGGACTAATTTGGACCACCTGACGTTCCTGAACGTGCACCCAATGCACGGTACACTGGCGTTTTGCATTTCACCCCCCATGGAAATGCGGCCGCCAGAGCCGGGATTTCGGCCCGTGCCTTCGGGCTTAGCCTTGCAGCGCCAAAGCCACTAAGACAGCACGGTGGAGTGCGGTGAAACGGAAATGAGCGCAAAGAAATTTGAGCCTGCACGTGTCGCTATCACAGCCTGTCTCGCAGATCCGCAGACAAGTGGGAAAAAAATTTCACTTTATCTGCATTCAGCCATATGTTTGCTGTGACCATTACTCCACCTTCTTTCTCAAAGTGACCAAATGCCCAGTGTGTCTAACATGGTGCACAACAACTGCCTCCCGGCACTGTAACCTGAACAAAAACACAGAAGGTACCAGACTGTTTCACCACGGCCCGAGGTGTGATGGGTATGCTTGAGTTCAAGTTCATTTCAAATTACCCCATGTGCACGAAACATTCAGTGCACGTGCCTTACATCATACAATCGCGTTTTTGTTTCGTAGCGCGGCTTCATAGACAACGTCGCTTACGGTTAAAGTAGCCAACAATGTATGTGGTGACCTCGAGTGGCGGCAGAAGACCAGGCATTTCGGAGCTGTAGCACGCACGCTCGCATCAGGCCTCGGCATTGCTGAATTCGTAATCTCGTCAGTTTTGATTGGCTCATAGAGCGGCTACGGCTTCTCCGATCGGCTAAAAACGACGTTACGGCGTAATCTGCTAACGTGGCCGAATTTGACAGTGCCTGAAATAGGACCCGCGGTTTCTAACTAGCTGGATTTGCTCGATTTTGCCAGCGCTGTCCCGAAAACGCAGGTTGCGTGTTCTAGAAAACATCGTCTCCTCTGTATACTCATTTCAGCTAATAAACGGAACATACTGAAGTCTGGCACACAGCATGGTACGTTGTCCATAATGATGCGCTGTGGCAGATATTAAAAGCAATTGAGGACAAACATGCAAAAACATACTACGAACAGCAATATAAACAAGGAAGTAAGTATAACGAATTTGCACTTGTTTCGTCGTCGCTCTCGTGTTCGTAAGTAACGCTGTTAAATAGGCTGGTTTGGTTGCAGGAGTCTTGACTGGCATAGCCAACAAAATAGAAACCGGGCACAGAGAGAAGACGCCGACATCAAGAACGCCGGTTGCGCCTGCACCTTCCAGCGTATCTGCGTCTTCTCTCGGACTTCCGTTTCTATCAAGCTGGCGATACGAGTCAAGAATGAATGTATAATCAACGTTATGAAAGGAAAACTGAGATCATGAGAATCAGCCTCGTCGTGAACACGTCGCGCTGCGCGCCGGGGAGATACGAACAAAAATATTCACCGATGATAACGATAAGAATTTGAAATAGACCTGTAATAGCGTGTGCGAGCGTCGAAAATCTGCCTGCGGGTCAAGCGCGTCGGCTTTTACACATTACTCGTCGACGCTTCCAGTGAAATCGCCGGCGCCACGTGGCTTCCGGAAAGTACTACACAATTTGCGTGGTACATGCAATCAGATTACAAAACAATCGCAAACCATCACAATCGAAACAAACGCGAACGAGACCATATCAAGCTAACCAAACAAGCGAGAGCGGACGCGAGCAGACGATAGCACGAAACGAGCGATCCGGCTCAGACCAGTTACGAGTACGCATCGAGCGCTTGGGCAGGTCCGCATGAAACCAGTTTCCCGTGCGCAAGTCACTGAAGGGACCGCGCTCATTGATCTACGCCGTTGGAGTCTCGCGTCTTTCATATCCCGCTCCGTGTTCACTTCTTTCATCTTTCCCTGTGCTCGTTCACTCGCTTACGCCCAAGAGCTGCGCTCTAAAAGAGAGCTGTGCTGTTCTTTCTCCTACCTGTCCTTTTTGCCCGCTTCTTTCTTTCTGTGCCTATAATGCACGCGACCGGAGAATAAAGGAAGAATCTGATGGGGCAATCACCTTAGCTGTCGAGCTCAGTTTCCGAAGCTGCGATAGACACAGTGAGTCAACGTCAAATTCAAATGAAATAGCTCTTGGCCTTGGGTGTGCCAGTAGGAATAAGATAAAAAGCATTCGGGAGGAAGGTGCAAGCAGAATACGGAACAGTATCTTTCTCTGCTTTTGTATTCACATCTGTTTCCGCTCGACATATAGCCGACTAGGCTCTTTGTCCCGTGCTGGCGTGTTCATTTTCATAAAGATGGGTGTACGATTCGTAGCACTCTCCCATAAGTTTAATGTGAATTACCAACGCACTCAAGTTCCCATCCAGTAAAGGGAGAGAATGATCGAGTTGTCTGGTCTGCGGCCAACTTATCGACAGCCCTTTCTCTCGATCAGCCTTTCTTTTTCTGCTATATTTTTTTCGCACAGAGCTGGCACACTTATATCTAAACCGCTGCACTTTTCATCACTGCACTTAAATCCTGCCGCAAACACCGGGAGGTAAGCTTTTGATCTGAACGATTGGTTCGTGCCTCTGGAATTGCACGCACACCACGAACAGGCGGACATGCCGTGGCATAACAGCGTGGTGGTCTTCATTCTTGATGGCAAGTTAGAGTCGCCCACAGTGGGAATCGGCAGCCGTCAGGAGGGCGACGTTTTATGTATACCTTTCGAATGTGGTCATCTGTAAGGAACGAGAGTATCTGTCATGCAAAGGGTTTTTACATTACGGTACCAACGGAATGCGGTCACGACGATTGGTAACAGAGCACGCAACGTTTAGTGCTTGACGGCACATTGATGCAGCCACTAAACTGCCACTGAAGGGGCCGCGCTCATTGGTCTACGCCGTTCGAGGCTCGCGTCTTTCATATCCCGCTCCGTGTTCGCTTCTTTCATCTTTCGCTGTGCTCGTTCGATCAGTCTTCGCAGACTTCGGACGGCCGACTTCGACGACAGACTTCGGAACAGGAAGAGAGTCGCAAAGTTCGACACTGTAATGTCAGTTGGCTTTAACCCCCGACAAAACAAGGAAAATAAGATCAACTCGTGTGTAACATCACCGGTCGAACAAACAAGGGTCTACCACCTGTCCGACGAATACTTTTTTTTTATGATGGCACTGCTGAAAGCGATAAAATTCGCGTTTGGTTTAGCGTCGGCAAAGTGCACACTGTAGGACTATTGCGGGTGCGCTGACGGAGTGTTCCAAATTATTTTCGACCACCTGGATTTTTTTTAACTCGCACCCAAAGCACGGCATGGGAATGTTTTTAGATTCCACCCCCCTCGTAACGCAGCCGCCGTGGTCGGAGATTGAACCCGCCACCTCGCGCTTCGCAGCACAACGCCACATCCAATCAGTCACCCCGGCGAGACTGTTAGAACCAAACCTCGTCATATTACGCAGCAAACCGATATAATGATGCAGCATTCAAAGCAATGTCATTTCGCTATTCCCATTTTCCTTTTCCGTGCTTACTAGTATATATCGCTTACAATTAAATATGAGCACTAAATTTAGCAGCAATTAAATACAATTGTTTTATACTGTGAGAAGCGATCCACAAGAAGCAGCGTAAAGAGGCAACGTCCGTGCAAACTTTTTGAAGCATCTTCATCGTCACCAAACCAATATTTCCAGAACATGAACGTCTGCTTTATGGCAGTGCACAGTTGAGATTAGATGCACCGTTCTGGAAGTGCACAAGGCAGTATCTGGTGTATGTTGCTGTCCGTCAACAAATGGTCATTTCCGCAGGACCAACCACAGGGAAACGACTTTCCCGGACGGAGAAGCTGATGTCTACGCTCAGTTTTGGGGTGCGCAAAGCGCAAGCAAACGTGTAAGCTGAACGTGTCTCACTGTTAACTACACGCTCTTTGAAAAATGCTTATCTATATTCTTTTTCTAAGGAATGTGTGCGCTTTCGATAAGAAATTTATTCTCAACTAAGCGCCTGTCGCTTGTGTGGCAAGCCTGATGACTGTCAAGTCCAGGCTTCCTTTTTTTGTTGTTTCACCATCCTTCTGCGCCAACAAAATCTGTTATCTTTTTAATTTTGTTTTGAGTGTCTGTTTGCCACACAAGGAAATCTTTGCTTTTTCTTTTAGTCCTTGCATACCTAGCAGGCTGTAAGTTCATTGCAAACACTGACCCCTAACTACTGGTAATTGAAGGAGTAAAACTAATTTTACCAGCGTGTCTCGGGAACACACTGAAACTTGTTCAAATCATAGGTAAATACATGTTGTGCTAGCGAACCATAAATTTTTGTCATTTCGGCCTTTATCACAAATATTTCACCTAGACTTGCCAGGTACACATCGTGGTGGCGCAATGACGATGTCGTTCTACAGCCGAGCTTGTGGCTGCGGGTTTGGTTACTGACCGCCGTCACCACATTTCCTAAGGGCGAAACCTCCAGGTAGTCTCCAGGTGGTCTCCAAATGGTCAAAATTAAATGAAGGCTCAACGCTTAGGCGTCCCATGAGACCACTGTTTAATTTTTAACTTTGCCAATAATTCGCCGCTCAGAGTTAACGAGTTCCCTTTGTTTCACTGGCACTGCGACGTTCCTTAACGATGTAAACAATGCATGTAATGCGAGAACGCTTGAAGACTGCAGGAAGGCCAGCACGCCAGTCTGGTAAACGCGACTCACGTTCGGGTTGCCCGTCATCAAAAGGCTTCATGGTGGGACAGCAGTGGCGTAACCCCTTGGCAGCTCGAGGCTCAGATGCACGGTCCGAACGAAAAGTTGTAGCACTCAAAGGGAGCCGCAAGTAAGGTGGCTGCCAACGGGTCGGCAGTGGGTCCTGCTTTAGTTCACACCCACGAGAGGGGTCAGAAGAGCGTGTCGTTACACGCGGTGGCGTCCGCTTTAGCACATCGGCGGGGACGTGAAGTCAGTCAGTCTGTCATCGAGTCAGTCACAGCGAACTGGGGCGCCGACTTCCGGCGAGCGCGCGTGTGGGCAGCGGGCGAGTGTTCGCGGCGGAGCATGCTCTGCTTGATCCGGTATTCTAAGCGGAGCTTTTGGACAGATGGCAGAGCGCCTACCGCGGCACATGCATCAGTCCCGGGAAAAGAAATACGCATGCGCGCTTATCGTGGCGGCTGTCCTGCTGTCTTTTTTTCTCCTTCTTTTTTTCTTTGTTTTCGTGTGCTGGGCATCGCTTGACACTGTAAGCATGCTTCGATGTGGAAAAGTGAGCTACGAACGTAATTGGGGGAGGGGGTCGGTAGATGCGCAGCAAAAGGAAATGCCGATGCATGTATACTGCGCGCAGTAGCTCTTTGTCTTGATTTAGAGCTAAATGTTTTGGCATTACCTCCCCCTTATCGTTCAGTCGTCATTGGACGGAACATGTGACGGGATATTTCCGCGAAGAAACTGCCGTAAAAGGGGCAATCAGTGAGGATTCTCAAGAAGACTAAACTTCTAGTCGAAAGCGATATTACAGACAGTAAAAAGTACAAAAATCAAGCAGGAACTCCTCTGATAGTTGCCTAAGCATGCGTGAGCCTTTTCCCACTTGCTCGTCTCCATGCAGCCCGGTGTGATTATCAATGTTATGGACAGACAGAGTTCATTACAGCCCTCGAACCCACGACTTTCGTTGTTAATTAACGTGAATTAGGGTTAATTTAGCGATGCCGTTGCAAAACCACCAATCCATTTGCTGAGGGGTGCCTGCAATGCTTTATTAATGGTTCGCATGCTTGTTTGAGCTTGTTCTTTATTGAAACGTATGCTGTTCTATGTGTTGTATGGGTGATTTCGATGAATGTATACATTGTTCGCTTCACTTTGCTTAGCGCTTGCAGCCTCTGCGTTAGATGGGTATGAGCCATTGCATTTTTCGCTTGCTTATTGGAGCACGCTTAAGGAGGTATCAGCCGTCCATTGTCTTACGTGATGGACAAACTTCTCGTTTGGTATGCGTAGAAATGCTTACGCATTTAAAAGAAGGAAACGGTGGCACTCTCTGAAGACTGTGGAATGGCGCTCCTTGTGACATTGGGTCTGATGTGTGCTGTACTACGGTCTTCCTATATGACAAAATGGGATCTTACGTGACAGTCGGTTTCGACACAGCTCTCACAGTCGCAGGTTACGAAGTTGTTTGGGACGTTCACTTTTTACAGCAGAGCTGTATATGGCGTACACAAAAACTATCATCATCAGTGATTCGTATCCACGTAAGCATTAATACCCCGTAAACAAGCAAAATAGAAATGGCTCATAGCGCCGTAAGGCAAAGACTCAAAGCACTCAGTAAAGTGAAACGAACAGTGCTTACATTCTTTCTCATCCCGCATACAACATACAGAACAGCATGAAGAAAGCTGTCATTAACATGGCTCATACCCCCGTAACCAAACAAAAGAATGCAATGGCTCAGGTCCCCGTAAGGTTCATTGCTACTCACTTTCAGTGGGTAAGTTTCGATGGAACTACCACTGTGGTCGTTGTCAGTGATTTAAGTTTGAATGTGTGGGGACTGAAGGAAGTGGTTTACGCATTTCTTGTTGCAGACATATCGCTTACGATGCCACAAAGATCCAGCCCAGCCGACCACCCAGCGGCGTATGTGCCTCGATTTGAGACTATCAAAGAATGTGTTAGCAGTTGTGAATGTGCCGATCACTGTATATCATAGCAACCACAAAGCCATCGTAACCGTCGTTACTAAGTGACAATGACTGATGCAATAAAGTCCTTACCACAAGTTCTTATACCACGGTGTTTACAACTCCGCTGGTCATCACCCTTCGCAGGGCGGAAGGTCCTGATTTTTTTGTTTGCTTTATTGGCCTAGAAGAAGCCAACTTCAATCATTGTAGTCAAGCTAATTTCCTCTAAGTATAAAAAAACTTTATTGATTTTCTGCAAATAAATGTATTGTTCACAGCGTATGTCGGGCAGTTGTTTGATTTGTCAAGTCAATCAAGCAATTAGAACAAAAAATTTTCATTTTGGAAACGCTTTTTTTTTTCAGAAGTGACTCTGGAGGTAAAGGGTTAAATAATTAACTAAAATTAAATAAATCTTGCTACAATAAAGAACATAATTTGCCTTGCTTCAGGGGCAACCTAAGGCGGTATACAAGAACATATTTTATGCTTTCACATCTACTTACCTACAAAGTGGACAAAATGCATGAGTCTTTGGTTTTACACAGCACTCATAATGCACAACTAAACAAAATGAAAATTAACTGGTAGCATGCAGAAACCAAGTTGAACGTTCCCTAATGCACGAGCAGTAGTTTCACGCCCAGGTGCCTCATGAAACAGTGTGCTGTGCCAACAGTCTTAGTCTAACAAGGCTGGTGTCTGCCTCGGGGAAATGCATGCAGTAGTACAGGAGCACTCTGCTGTAGCATTGAAAGGAGTTCACAATGAACACCGCAAGTTAGACTGCGAGGCCGGTCCCCTGCAACTTTTTGTCGGCATTTCAGAAAATAAATCTGTGCATTCTCACTGCACTGCAAGAATGCACAGACAACTGCGGCACACTTTGCACACGCACATCACGAGCTATGGCTAGCCCATGTGCAGTTTATGAGAACGAATACGTGTGCAGGGCATGGCTTTATAGGAATAGTATTGATTTATGGAACTAGTTTCGGGCGGCCGCACATCGCGGAGATATGACGAGCCACAGCGTGCCAACGAAGAAGCCAGCGGAGGAGAACGTCGTTACGCGTTTAAATACAGTGACTGCGGCCTGAGGTACATTCTTCTCATGGTAAGTGAAGCTTCGAGGAAGCAAAGTTCTGCTGTGGCGAGAAGTAAGCGCGTATGCGTGCCGCCAGCCCTTTGACCGGGCCTAAGTACGACCGTCAGCCGTTTGATGCGGTCGCCGGGCGTACGTTCTTCTGTCGAGTCTTGTTGACTCTTGCGCCGCATCCACTGACCGTCACTTCCCTGGGTACTCTCGAGGACACAAAAACGATATCTGCAGCAAGTAAGGTTCACAGCAGCCGCTTCTTTCCCATCCTGCCACGTGGCTGTTTTACGTGCCACAAATGTATCGTCTCCTGTTCAAAGCAGGAACACATCACTGGTGTCACTGACCTGCAAGGTGTTTATTGTACATACTCTGAAGCACAGTGGTTTTAGTCTGCGACGACACGTTAGCATGAATCCCCCGAAGACGAGAAATATATTACGAGATCGTCGTTCGTCCGGCGCGTGGTAAGTTGGGTACGGCGCTCCATACGCGCTCCTTCCACGCTTCTTACTTCTTCGAGTCCCACCTGGCCGCAACAACAGCCGGAAGAGCACGGTCTAGATGACATAGCGGAAGAGAACATGGAGACTAACGCAATCCTGCCCACACGACGCCTTTTACACGGTACGAGATCTACGGGACAGCTCACACATGAGCGCACACCACTATTACAAAACCGCGATTATGCCGCGACAACACGGCCGCCGCAGCGTAGAAACACCACGTGACTTTTTCCACACTTTTTTTCCTAGCGCGCGGAGGGGGTAGGGCCTCTCCTGAGTTCTTTTTTTTCTTTTCTGTATGGAGAAACTACAGAGCGTTTTCAGCAGCGGCGCAAGGGCGCAGCCATGTTTGCTCACGTGATCGCGCCGGCATGATTGGCCTTGGATCGAAGGACAACGAAGCGGCCGCATGGCTATAGGCACGTGCGACGGTGTGGCCAGCGCCGTTGTTTCGGGTCCATCAATAAACAGCGGCTAGATCGACGTCGCAAAGCGTTGGCTCATGGATCAACGAACCATTGTCATTTAAACGTTGTATGCGCTCGCGCTGGCACTTGATCCTCCTGCATGCGCGTCCCTACTTCCAGCCTAGTGATTCAATCGCATGAAGATGTCTTGTGCGCCGTTCATCCCGCCAGTATGCTCGTCGAGTACGTTGCCCTTCCACATCCGCATGACCGCGGCGCATTCTCCGGTCTTCATGATATGAACCATAACGCTAGGCAATGTAATTTTCTACCTGGGCGGAACTCCGCGCATTTTGCTCCAAACACATGAAAAGGAACTTACTAGTTCAAGCAGAAGCTGTCCGACCTTTTTGGCAATCCCTCTGGTCGACAGCTAGCCACCCAGAAGCTTCTCGCAGCCCGCCCCCAAAGTGCTACCGAGTCATACATCTCGATATTTAGGAGGTCCTCGCCCTTAGCCACAAAATTGGCACGTCCATGGTAGAGTCCGGTAAAAGTAGGACATGTTCTCAAAGACATTGCGGATGACGCACTTAATATCCTGTTCTTTAAGGACGTTTCTACTGTCGATGCCGTCATAAAGAAATGCCGCCGCTTCGAGCTAGCAAAGAACGGCCGTGTCACCCATCAAGTTTCCTGCCTGCCGAATACCGCCTCGACATCCTCTTGCGTAGACCTACACAGCCCGCCAAACTCAGGCAACAACGTGACTCGCATTGTGCGTCACGTACAGATGTGTTTCCCGCCTCGCTCCTGCAGACGTCTTCGGACAACTCCGACGCAACAATGTCCTTGACCCAGTCCGTGGTTAGCCAGAAAGTCGCTAACCTGGGCTTCCCCACCGCGTGCTCTGTTAATCACCCTGACACTGCAGTGTGACTCCTCCTATATGACCATGACCTACCGCAGTCGGCCTGTTATCGGAATCCATTTGAATGGCGCACACCGGACGAGAAGTCGATCGGTTTAAGCTGCGGCCGAATTGATCACGTGTCCCATCATTGCCGCAGTCGTTGGTCGCCTCCGCCCCAAAACACCTTTTGGTATCCCTCCACTTCGCCCCGAAGCTCTTCACCCCGCCGCTTCGTCCGCGCTTCCAACGCCTCTGGTGCTGACCAGCGCGTTACACTCGCTCGCCCTCGCGACAGCGTCGTCAGCCATGTCCGCCCCAACTTCGCCGCTCTACTTTGCCGACGTGCTCAGGACCCACCCTGCCGGACAACTAGATGATGCGGCAACTCAAGATGGTGCTCCACTCTCTGATATGCAACAAAATCCTCTCCTGACGCTATCAACAAGGCACAACCTGCTAGATGCTCAAGTAGATGGCACACCTGTCAGAGCAATCATCGATACCGGCGCACGCATATCCATCATGAGCGCTCGCGTTCGCCGTCCTCTAAAGAATGTTCTCACACCTGCAACCACTCGTGTCGCACGCACCGCCGGCGCAGAATGCTTGGCGTAGTGGGAATGTGTAATGCCCGCATAAGCATTGCTGGTCACCTAACAGCCGTCTTTTCCATCGTCCTCCTTTTTATTGTCGTTCGAGGAAGGAAGTTACACACTCCTATATATATATATATATATATATATATATATATATATATATATATATATATATATATATATATATATAAACAAGAAGAAAGGGGGTTAACCGAGGGGCCCAATTTTTTTTTATTAGTCATATCATAAGAAGACTTTGGTGTTAGTGTTTGTTGGCTTCTTATGATATGACTATATATATATATATATATATATATATATATATATATATATATATATATACATATATATATAGATATAGTTGCGTGTGTGTGTGTGTGTGTGTGTGTAACTTCCTTCCTATTAAAAACTGAGTTACCAGTCAATGCTCGTGTGCTAGCTTTGCCTTGTGCCTTGTTTCTTGAGCGCGCTGCGGTTTAGGATGAATATACTACTCGCTTATTACTAACTTAGCAATTAGTGAAAGTGAAATTTCTTGGTCGTTGACCTGGGGGGTCACCATGCAACCTCCCTCACGCCCCCCTCGCCCCACAATCAATTATAAAGTAATACAGGGAAATCATTGAAATATCTGCATTAAGAAAGAATTAAAAATACACGTGCATTCTGGTTACATGTCCCAGTGTTTCTCATGAAAGATATGTTTAACACGTGCGGAGTCGATAACTTAAAAACGCTTGCTTGAGTAGCCATGCGTGCGGAACCATTTTAGTAGGTATCGTGCAACTTTCGTGCTTGCATAAGTGCGCTACTTCATGGAGTGTTATGCAGTGATATCTGACCGTCGTTTTCAGTGTAGAATTACGACAGCAGGCAACGAGACAAGTGGCCAAGTTTCCGTACCGACAAATTTGTTCACAGAGTCATTAGGTCATCGCCGCCGATTATATAGACGCCAGCGATGTATTTTCGCAAGCACTAACATTTCCTGAAATCTGTGGTGGATGATGGCATTTATTTACACGAATCCACACGTCAACGTTTATTAGCCGTTCTGACAATCACAGACCAATGTTATAATTACATGACAGGATGCATCGCAAATTCGCTTGTACATACAAACATACATATTTGCTTCCGAGTGAATGGACATGGTGTTAGCGCTTTGCTGAACAAGTCTTTCACTGACGCTCCACAGCTACCAAACATTTCCTTTCTTAATGTCAAAAAAAAAGGAAAGCAGCACCTTAGAAACTCTTCCTCGTTTCATTGCACATATTTTACAAGCAATGTTACCGGCTTCAAACTAAATCTCTGCTACCAATCGCTTTATGACGTGTAAAATGTCAAGGCTGATAAGGGATGCCGAAGCAGCGTGCTATCCATCTGAATGGATATCTTTGATTTTGATCTTTATTTGTTATTTTACTTTTGTTGCATTTTGCCACATACAGCAGTACGCCAACGCCGCGGTGGGGAGTTATCCCTGTAATGCCCAAGTATAGTTCCACGTCCAGTAAAAGTAGAACACCTCATTGATGCCAATTTCTGGCCATCCAGAGCAAATTGACAAGAAAGAAAGCAATGAAAACAATTTTGTGTTATAAAACTAAAAAGCCAATCAGTATAGTAATTATTTATTTGTAGTTGGATTGCTCAAGTATCAGCAAATGAAAACTTGCTTCATTGTATGAAAAATACTGCTAAAGGGTAAGCGTGTGTTTTTGTCGTGCTGAAATCAGAATATTGCGCCATCACTCTTTCGCGTAGTATTGATGATACGTCATGCATCGCGGGGGTTGAAGGCGCAACTTCTCGTTCAACAGTATAACGCCATGGCCACAAGAATAAAACAATGCATGTTTGTCTTCACGGCTTTAGGTTGCAAATACCCGACAGGCAAGACGATTTGTTGCTGCCGGTGCGGGCGTTGAAGAGGTCAACGAGTCGCTTGGACACGGCGTCCACAGCCTTCACTTGCGCCCTGGCTATGGGAGCCCACGGGTTGACTGGGGACAGGTTGGCGACGGCCGATACGGGGCTGATAGGTGACAGTGGGTTCAGCGGATTCCACGGACTCAGTGGACTCACGGGCGACGGACTGAAGATGCCCGGGCCTCCGTTGAGCTTACTCCGTCGGCCGTAGGCGCGGAACGTATCGGGGATAATCGTGAAGATGTCCTTGATGTCAGCGAGGACCTTGGACGACGACTTGGGGGGTTCTGCGTGGAGAAGATGTGTTGGCAGCAAGCTCAGATTTGGATGTCGTGATTCAGTGTAAAAGCACCACGAATTGGCATAAAGCACCAGCGTGCCGTTGAGACGAGGTTAAGCTTCCAGCCTCAACATTTGGACATCGGCTGTAACGTATTTATTGCTCGAGCGTACCGCACGCAGTCATTGCGCTTACACATTTTCCGTTCTGTTAGAAGTATTACAAGAATTTAATGCGGGATCTTTACCAACGTTTAAAAATGACAGTGAGAAAATAGAGAAAACATGCTCAACTACATAGCTTATATATTGAAAGCTTTCCGTGGGGAAGTTGGCAGGCGTAGGTGGTGCAACGACACATGCAAGCCGGATGTCATGGCGATGCCGCATGCGAATCTGCTGAGGAGAAAGGCGTTTGACCTACACATCATAGGGCATCCTTTTTATCGGTTATACCACCGCGATTTTATATTGAAGATAAGGATGAAGAATAAGATTAACCACATTTCTGCATACAGCTGTACCTAGGTGGACCGACTTCAGTGATTGAATTTAGAAATAAATTCAATTAGGAAGGAACAGCGCCAACTAAGACGACCACGAGAGGGAGAACGACACAGGGCAAGCGCCAACTTCGTCTATCTTTATTCGCTGAAAAATCGGCAAATATAAGGAAAATCACAGACATGCGCGCAAGGACCATTATGCATCATCTGCCAAACCGTTCAGGATATGACATCTCGCTTTTAGAGGCGGTTACGGAAGGATCACTAACACAGATTTTGTTTTCTCTCTTATTTATATGGAATGCCTCCAAAACGTTACGTGCGCATCTTTCTCAACATTGCGCAACTTGCACTGCGTGTGATCGGGCGGCAGAACATTCGCCATGGAAACAATGCCTCCCCTGCAAGAAGTGCGAACCACGGTTCCGAGAGATAAATATTCTTGGCAGAAGCAAAGATACAAAGGCACGTGAGGTTTTGGAGGCATTCCATATAAAGAAGAGAAAGCAAACTGTGTTATTGATCCTTCCGTGACCCTCTTTAAAAGCGAAATGTCCTATCTTGAATGGTTTGGCAGATAATGCATTATGGTCCTTGCGCACATGTCTGTGATTTTCCTTATATTTGCTGATTTTTCGGTGAATAAATATAAATCAAGCTGGCACTTGTCCTGTGTCGTTCTCTCTCTCGTGGTTGTCATAGTTGGCGATGTTCCTTTCTAATTCAAGTATGCACCATCTAGCCCATATGGATGTTGTTCTGAACCATGTTTAGAAATGAATGGTGGCGCCAAACGCCAAAACTTGATAGAAGAAATGACAGAACAAGATGGTAGTCTAGCATATACCGTTTGCTTGTTCTCCCCGATGACAGAGCATTTTTTTTCTCAACTGCGTAAAAATACAACGCTGCGGAAAGGCTGGAAAGCGTAGTCACCAAAACGTCAGGTAAAATTCTAATCTATCTATTTGTCTTTCTGTCTGTCTGTCTGTCTGTCTGTCTGTCTGTCTGTCTGTCTGTCTGTCTGTCTGTCTGTCTGTCTGTCTGTCTGTCTGTCTGTCTGTCTGTCTGTATCTATCTATCTATCTATCTATCTATCTATCTATCTATCTATCTATCTATCTATCTATCTATCTATCTATCTATCTATCTATCTATCTATCTATCCATCTATCTATATATCTATCTATTCATCTATCTCTTGAACTATCTATCTATCTATCTATCTATCTATCTATCTATCTATCTATCTATCTATCTATCTATCTATCTCACCCGAGATAGATGCGGCAGCTCTCTTGCGGCCTACTAATCCCTCCGTCAGGTGGTTCTGCAGGCGTCCCGCGATGCTTTTGAGCGCGTCCAGTGTGCTCACAAGGGAGAGGGCGTTAGGAAGCTCTTGCGATGACGCGCCCGCGGATGTCAGGTAGTTGTGCAGCTCGTCCAAGGTCTGCATGTACTCGGGCTCCTGGCTGCGCAGACGTCAGAGGCGACGGGGAAGCAGCGCGTAAAAGACTCGAAAGATACGTCGCACGCACGCACGTTAGCCGTGAGAATCCGGTAGTGGAGAGGGATGGGAGGGGGGAGGGGGACAAGGGCTTCGCGTAACGTCAGTGTAGACTCAATGAAAAGAATTAAGGTTTCGTGCGCATATTTGTGCTCTGGAACATGAAAACTTGTGGCCCAACTCTCTCTCACTCCGGAAGGACAAACTTTACCACATGCAAGTTTATGAAGGGATAAAATGACGCATTTATTTATTTATAATACCCTCAAGGCCCGAATGCATTACAGAGGGGAGTGGGAAAACGAGAAGCATAACAATGAAATACTGAAAATAAACAATGTAGCGTATTAATAATTCCTAATTATACAATACTATGTAATCAATGAAAGTGAATTGAGTTGTCTTGAAACTTTAAAATCAATCAGGTAATCTATCGTCAATCAATCAATATAGCAGTAGAAATGACGATGTATAAAGCGATAATACCCCGAGAGACAGAGGGAGAGAGAGACGAAGGAAACTGGGAGACAGGAAGGATAACCGGAAAAAATAAAATCGGTTTGTTACCCTGCACTGGGGGAAGGGGAGGTCAGCGATAAGAAAACAGAGAGTGAAAAAAGTGAAAGAAAAAGAGCACGTCCACGGAATGAGAATGCAGGATCGCAATGACACCAACGAACTTTAGACGCGTTGGCTCAGGTTTCTTGTCCCCAACGAATTGCAGCAGTACCTTCATCGCTTTGAACTGCAATGGCTTACGTGGCTGGCACTCCAAAAGAGTTTGTTCTGGCAATGAAGCGTGGTGAGTGCGACATAGCGCAGCCGGGAGCGCTAACCGAGAAGGCTGCTTTGTGAAGTATGGCGTGAGCCGACAGTTGTCACTGACCTCTCCTCCTTGACCTCTTCGACCTTGTCGCGTGCGAGCGCGAATCTTGTGGGCAGGGTGCGAACCATGTGGAAGAGGCCACGGGCTCTGTCCGGGTACTCGCGCAGAACGCCACGCAGGTCTCCGTGCAGGATGCGCTGCATGTCGCTCATCACGCGCCTGAAGTCAAATATCACCTGCGGCAGCCAATGAGCAAACAAGTGTAAACCGCGTGTAAGGCCACCGTGTGATCAAAAGAGGCTGTAACTAGAAACTACATTCCAAACACCAGCTTGATCTAAGCAACCAAGACATGTGCACGCGTAAACATTCGCACTTTGCAAATAGTCGGGATATGACTACGCACAGGTCATACCGAATACAGTCTGTGCTCAACGCAAGTTCTGCTTGAAACTTGCCAGTTGCCTTGGCTTTCAAGTTACGTACACACTTGCGGCTCTCGTAAACGCATTCTAAACGCACTAGTCAACGTACCGCCATCCTCTACCGGTGCTACGTATGCTCTGCGTGGCCAGACAGCGCAGCTGAACGGGCAACCCCGGTCACCCGTGACGGGTGCTGCCTCAGAGAGGTTGATTGCTATTTTGATTGTTCGTGTCTCCGTAAGTTTTATTGTGCATTCGACCAAATTCTACCGCGGTCTGAATCTGTTTGCAGCAATGCAGGGGCATCTCAACGTTGTAGCTAGAGAATGCACGCCCAAACCGAACGTTGGGGAGCTGCTCCCAGAGCAAACGACGGAGTCAAGTTATCAATCTCGCTTGTCCTCTCAACTCCAACCTTCAAGCGCCTCCGATCGCTCTGAGATGGAGCGTGGGGCACTGCACGAACATTTGAAAGCGACCATTTGGATGTACCACAAGAATGCAAGAACTGGCACGGCTTCACACTAGTGAAGATAAAACTTTCGCTCCCAGGCTTTAGCTTGCTAGAATGAAAAACTCGACTTCCGTTACTATAGCATCTATGAACCGTCTTCTCACCTGAAGAATCTTCACCACTTCAGCAAGGACGGTGGGGTGTTTGTCAATGGGCTTGACGTTGGTAAACGCGTCTGTGATGCTCGTCAAGTCTGGAATCTGTGGGGCCTCAGGAATGTGAGGCTTGGATTCTGCCGGTGGTGGCGTTTCCTTCTTGCTCTCAGGTTCTGCAGGTTCTACAGGTCCCGCGGCCGCTTTTTCAGGGGGAGGTGGCACGTCGTCTTCCACTGGTTCTTCTTCGGAAGATTCCTCCGGTTCTGGGGCGCTGGGCTTCAGTTCATCCTGAAGCCTTCCCAGCTCCTTTCTGGCACACTAAAAGCAGAACATTCAATTCGCACAACAGCAGCCATTATTAGAAAAAAAGTTCTCGTCCAACTGAAGGTTGGAAAAATGAACATTTGGCTAATAACTGTCGAAGTTATGTGCGCAAAAGGTTAAGAAAGAAAAAAGGAAGCAGACAGAAAGAGACCCAATACTAACTTATGTGCCACTAGCTTCGACAGCCCTATACCAACAATCCTAACGTTGTACTTGGCTGCTAATCCTCGGCGTTTCATTTGCTAACTTTATAGAAGGCAGTTTACGAAGGTTTATTCCTGTAAGCAGTGCCTTTCATTGACATACCGCCTTCGCTAATGTGTTTTTTGTTGCATTGTTGGCCGAACCCTGTTCTTATGAACTGATATCTTATGTGAACATATGCAAATAGTGTGTTTGGACAGGGTGCTTAGCAATTAATTGTGTAGATTAAAGGCTTTAATGACCCTGTATTCACAGGGCAAGGGACCAGGAGAGTGGCGCCAAAAAAATCAAGGCATGGGCATTCTGCGCACCATGACATGTTGTGTTTCTGCCAAATCCTGATTGTCGTGAAGGAGCTAGAAATAATTAATAAAACACTGCGTTATATCCAGGCTTGTCTCATTCTCCTACTAAATTGCACTGGGCGAGACGTCGCTACAGTGGGATCAAAGATACATGTTTCATTTGAGTTTGATTACAAATATGAAATAGCGGTAACTGCCAAATAGAAATAATAAGACCACTGCTTGTCACGAACGGCTTACCTGCGTAAAGGCCTCGGCTGGAGCAACCAGGCCATGTTCCTGAATATTTGGAGAAGAGGGCATTGGTTACGATTACGTAGAAAGCACAAGTCAGCTGTCTTTGAACATAGTATTTGTTTGTTAATTGCACATTTAGTCGCATATTATATAGTTACAGCATCCACCTTCGTTTAAATAACAAGTAAGGGAATTTATTCCCTTCTTTCTTTCTAACATTATCAACGAAAGCTGTATTTCTGTTAAAACCTTGTTATCTACTTGTTGTACATAAGAAAGAAGAGGGTTGGAGGGAGTAGGGTAAGTGCTTCTGAACTAAATTTAATTTATCAGGGGCGTAGGGGCTCAATGCCTCAAAAATAAAAAAACTATATTTGTTTCTGGTGCAGTTAAAGCTTTACTCTGCAGGCATTCTTTCCATTTGATTAGTACTTCTCCCACAGTATAAACGAGTTTTCTTGTGCATAATGTTGAAATGCACCAGTGCCGTTTGCTTAAATGGCCTGATGTTATCACGCATAAATATGTGGCTTTCTGATTGAATGACATATCAAAATATGTATCATGGACGTCACCCAAATAAAACCAGTTTTGGTCCCTGTACGTCCTTGACAAAACCAATTCAAATGCATTTTTGTGGTACATCGCATAAAGATTTCACAAGAGAAGTTATCCCCCTTTATCAACTTTCCAAATTTGTGGATTGGAAGACTTTTATGATTGTTACGATAACAATTTATGCTCCCGAACTCTTTCTCTACGTTGCTGTTGGAAGGAACCAACGTGAGGTACAAGTCTACAGGTTGGCCCTATAGATTGACTTCGCAATACTTACGTTCTCGGTCACTCCTTCCTGGGACTTTAGGCACTGCATAAAACAGAGAAAATTATATGTTATGACAATGATAAACTTATGTCAAACGAAATTTAATCACCGAGAGAGAGTTTACTAGATTTATATTTGATGTTAGTTGTCTTGCAAATGTCGTGTAACGAACTTGAAGATATTTGAAGCCTCGCTGAGCATACATTTCGTCGGCTTGAGCACGAGGGTTCATACACATTTTTCCTTCAATATAAATGGTTTAGAGCGCGAGAAAGAGAAACAAAGAGGAAGTGTGGGGAGGCTACCCAAAGGCGCGCCTTTGTTGGCCACCATACACTTGGATTGGGGAAAGGGGGAAGAATGACATAGACATACGCAAAGTTTAGGGTTTCCTTTTCCATGAAGGCTTTAAATCCATCGAGCGACCTGGGGACTCTGGACCTCGCGCTTTGTTTCGATTAAGGCACTTACATGGGCTAGTTGCTTGCTGGCTTGCTGGAACATGGCTATAAACGGCAAGTTTTGAGGACGGGACACAGAAAGAATGCACAGAAGACAGTCACTGACTTTTTCCCAGACTACAAACAATACCTTGAAAGTCTATGGGTCACAAATAGAAGAACCGAAATTGTTAAAAAAATTTTCTAAATTTTAATGCAATTTTTTTTCTTCAAATTTAGTAGACCAGACCACAATTCTTTCAAGGAGGCAGAACTGTCTAGTATAAATATGAGGTAGTCTATATAACGCTTGTGCCGCCGCATAGGATCGTCCATACTGAATCTAGTGACAGCACCGCCATCAGTGGTCTTGTGTAGGAAAATGCCGATAATTTCGACGGCCGCAGACACAGCAGCGTTCTAGAGGCACCGCCGAATGGTCCACGGCTGCGCAGACGACATTCGACTGATTAAGTACAAAATACGAATTTACTACGAAATTTCTAATTTTAAGGCATGCACACTGTCGTATCGTGCTGGCATCATGGCATCGTTAGTATGCACTTCCCGGCCTACCTTCGGGCTTGTTGAGGGGAGGCATGGCAACTGCTGTACCCAAGACGGTAGTCTGTTCTTAGATGAGTGGTGGACATTTGGCGTTAAAATAAAAGCCATTTTGTCTCACTCTATCTCTCTCTCTATTATTTAGCAAAGACATTGTGTTCAGATCTGCGCACTTGCTCAAGACTGCGTCCTGTGTGTGTTTCCTGTCCAGCTTTTTCTCGAGCCGCTCGCACAGCTGCACGACGGAGCAGCTACAGTTCGAAGCTTCATGGCACGCGATAATGCATGGCCCTTGCGGAAGTCAACGAGTCCCAAGAACAGTGGCCTCCATTTCCTGGCTCCTTACTAACCTAGCTCTAACCTAGCACCCGGGCTATACCCAGTTGTGAAGAAACTTCCCTGTACTAGCTGCTTGCTTAGTATCGCGTTTACTAAGGCACTGTTCGTTCATATTTGGATGGGCCAACAGCCGCATACCTGCGACACTTGTGGCTACGAAGGAAACATGTCAGGCCTTCCGGCCATTCGCCCGTGTCACAGCACGGCGAGGAAGGTGCTGTGTGCCATGGTAGAGACACTGAACACAGCCGGTCACTGTCCGAGCAAAACATACTGGGACTGTAGTGACTACGGACGTGCGCTAGATTCAGCCGGAGAGCAACAGTTCACTTCCTGCAGTCTACGTTTTGTTTTAAAATTATGTTTTGCAGTTCACGGTGCTCATTGACTCATGAAATAGGTTGTGATAGCGACTTGTGCCGTTTAATGTTTAGCGCCTATTCCTGTTTACGGGCTCGCCCTTTCTTCATTTCCATCTTTTTAAATCGGCTTTCCTTTTGTCCCCGTGCAGGTATAACAAACCGGACTTTTTCAGCCCCACTGCTTTTTCAGTTGCCTCTCTCTCTCTCTCTCTCTCTCTCTGTTTGAGCTGGCAGAGCACTTGTGCCGTTATGATCCCATCAGTAATATTCGCCTTAATTGCGAATATTTGGCAATTTTCATAGGCTACACCATGAATGTACAGCACAGGGGATTTGTGGAGTTTGGAGCATCAAACTAGGCGTCAATAATAAGCCCATAATGATGAGTACCAGAATATTATTTTTCGCTCCGTGCGCTTTTATGTCTCGTGTAACTGGGAAGAAATTATGTTTTGCAGTTCACTGTGCTCAGTGACTCATGATAGGCAGTTATGTGCAGGCTGGGACATATGCCAACTTGCACAAACGTAGCTGCACACAGTACTGAAGGCGAGCTCGGGGCTATACTTTAACTTATATCTGCAGCCAAGGACGTATCCGCAGTAATATGCATTTGTTATTTAATTCTTCGACATGGTTAGGTCGAAGAGATGATATATGCACAAATGCATTGAAAATTCAAACAAAGGTTGCGAAAGTAACGCCATAACGGTCCTATGCCTCGCCCATGTTCCTGCAGTAACCTAGAAATAACGTTTCAAGGCGCGACACGACCCGTGTGCCGTGTTTAAACTCATTTTCCTGAGTGTTTTCCAAACCGAACTGCTGGATTAGCTGGATTGATGATACAGCGAACATTCGCACATACAGACCGCTCCCTCAAACGCTTTTCAATGTTTCTCGAACTGGAAACTGTGCAAGTGCGTTTTCCTTAATTGGCCACATTCTTTTCTTTCTTTAACTGGCCAGTTTTTCTTAATAAGCAATAAACGCTCGTTTTCGGGCTGTGAGCTTCCAGTATGAATGCCGTGAGCATGGAGGCACTCACTCCGTATTTCGGCCTCACACGAGGCCAGCAGTGGACGCAGGACGAAGGCGATTAATAACGCCTTCTGGTTTGATTTGCACGAAAAGCTAGCAGCAAACCGTTTATAGACAGTGTAGCTTATTTTTGTTAGGGCTGTCTTTTGGTCTTCTCAAGGCACCTCACTGCATTGCGATAAATAACTGACGCGGAGAAAAACACGGGATAAACGAATATGAGTTTCCCAAATTGGTCAAATGTTTGCACGCTGAAGCATGCTCAGATTAGCTCTGCGTGCCAAACGCTTGGAGACTGTTGCTTAAGGTACACTAAGCGCCTTAGACAGTACTTGAATGGAATTTACGTATACATTAGTTCTTCGTCCCGCACTTCAGATAGCGAGTATCTTTGTTGTGAGTTCCATAAGCTTCCCGAAATCGTTACAGAAAGCTTAGGTATTTCGCAAAAAAGAATTTTGAGGAAAAGCGGCATGTGCTTTTCTTTCTTACTTCTTCCTCCATATTTCTCGCACAGAGAAACAGCGAGAAAATGGTGTCTCAGTAGTAAAAGTTTGTCCATACATTGTTACTGCCTTCCTTATTTGTGCAAAATGCTCTCAAGCTACGCTTTCATGTCGCGTTAGCAAATATTGCTTTATAACGAACTGCTGTGTTTGCAATATGTAAGTTTGTACAACCGTAATAATCCAAGCATGCAAGCAAGAAAGGCTTAGATAAAATAAAATCTATGAATATCCTAATGAACAAGGTTTCTGTGGGAAAATCCTAATGGCTTGTAACATGACTCACTTCAGGTATGGCGGACTGGCTGGGGACATCAGTTTTTACGAGCTCGTCGCTGTCTGGAAGCTTGATGCTGATGGGTATGTTGTCTACAAAATTGACGGCAGCAGGTGCTCCTGATGATGAAAGCAAACAGAAATTAGTTTTCGCCCAAATACGTGCAGATGAATTCCTTACAACAAGGGATTAAAGGGATGCAAGCCTGAAATTTAAAAAAAAGGCATTGCAAATTTTACACTTGCATCTTCCTTAGATATCAAAATAGCGCTCTCAATTCGTGCGCTTCCGGGCCATGTACTTCAATCTGTATACAAGCCTCACCCTCCCCCCCTCCCCTAAGCTACCCAACTTAGCTAAAGATAAGCCTAAAAGCTGAGTTGCATAGCGATGAAACTTACTGCCTTATTTTGGCAGGAACAACAGCATTTTCTGCACCTTTGCAGCAAAGCCAGCTCTGTACACATGTAGGTAACTTACTGATGCGATTTCTTGGGATAGAGGTAGCTTCCTGACACGTATTTCTCGACAAGGATGCAAAGCTTCATTTGCGCCGTGCACAAAAGCCAATAACGACGTCAGAACGCTACTTTTACTGTTCACAGAACTCTGGGCACAGTTTAACAAACACATCTTTCTAATGCCATGTGTTCCTTCAAATCTACCTGAACCTTTCAAGTCACATAACTAAATCGCCTGGCCAGTCATCTAGGCCCCCAAATGCATACATGACAACACATATTTCCATGCATTCTTGCCCCATTCACTGGACTTGCATGTAACATTGACATTTCGCAAGTTTACATCATTTATTGGCAATGCCTTTACTCACCTTGTAGAAATGGCACGGCCATCGCTGCAACTGCTATAAGCAGAAGCATTCTAGCCGTTCTGTCTACCATGGCTGATGTTTATAAACCTGCAACAAAACAATTCAAGTTACCTTCAGTGGCTGCACGTGTAGGTGCTACAAAATGTGGAAGTGGAAGCTTTCTAATAACTTTTAAATAGGCTTTTTGTGTTTATGATCACAATATTTAGTCTATAAAAAAAACTCAGTGCCTTTCCGCTCTGCGAAAAAGGATGACGAGTGAAGCCATGTATGTGGGCCCCTTAATGGCAAACTGCACCTACGCCGCGATCGGCCCGGCTTCGCACTACCTTCGTGATCGGTCCATGAATGAGGAGTGCTTAACGCCTGCTTCACCTCCGCAACGGATCGGCCTGATATTGCACTTTCGTTGGGATCGGCGCACGTATGGGGGAGTGTTTAACACCTGCTTCACTTCCGCCGCGGGTCGGCCCGGTATTGCACTATCTTCGGGATTTTTCTTTTTCTACAGGCGGACACAATAGTGGGGAAAGTAGGCCTTAACCGCTTCGCTGTAAAAGAAACTTCGTGTAAAGTCTGGTGGTGTTGTTCAGATGGTTACAGAACATCGTAAATCGCGGCATTTAGTACTGCTATCTCGATATTTTACATAGCACTGAGTGATCATTAAACTATAACTAAACATTTCCGAAGAATTTCGTGTGGTTCGCGAATAGCTTTCCTTTTGTTTACAGAAAAAAGTATGCCCTGGTGTACAATAGTGCCCATTTTTTCTTAAGTGAATTATGATAATGACTAGCCGTGTGTTCGAACCGGGTTAGGTAATTGCACGGTGGCAGTGAAAAAAATGCTTTTCCTTTCTCCATATAGTTTCTTGTTAAAGGCGTTTCATAACGGAACGGGCCTTTTGCCTGGCAAGTGTACAAGTCACAAGTAGATGTAATCATACGAGGAAAGTTGAGGCGCAAAAATACGACAACAACGGAGAGGATAGTCTACCTGGAAGTTCCTCGAAGACTACCTCATATTCGCAGCTAGAAAGCTGCGAATATGTTTTACTTGTTGCCTGATCCGCTCTCTTAAAAAAAAGTGGTGGCCTCTGCTATTTTTCTACGTCGCTATTTACCGCTGTGACCCACATATTTAGAGAAGTTATACTTTAGTACTATACGAGTATGTCTTGTAGTAGCAAGGCGTCCGAAATTATGCGGCGTCATTGGCCCCATGATTTACACGCGCCCTCTTCCCTCATTCAATAATTACTTGATGAATTTTTTTATATTGGTTTTTGAACAGGGACGTTTAGAAGATCGACGCTGCGTAATCACGCACTTATAACTTTTTATTACAGAATGATTGTAATAAGGGGGTAAGCCTGTTATAGGCGAAATAATATGTCATGTTGACTATGTGCAAAGACGCGCGCATGTAAAATGATGTTCTCAAGTAGTACCAGCAAGCGTTATGAAGATTCAGACTGGTGAAGCTCGGCGTTCCTTTGAGCTTACTGTTCTCACGATTGCTGTGTAGAGTTCAACTCGGCGAAGGCTCAATCCAGCATTCATAAATCAGCATTGCCAGCAGAACGCACATCGCAACTTCGACGATTACATTCACACTACACTTCGTGGTCACCTAGCGCTTCAGAAGTACGGGTGCCTTCTCTATTAAGATTTAGATTAATGCAAACCGTTTCGTTGCTGTGTACTATAGGCTTCAATAAAAGCAAGCGCAGCTCAAGTTCGACTCCTAGACTTTTTAGGCAAACCATAGACGAAGCCACAAGAGGTGTACTGACCTGATTATTCAGAACGATGCAAGTATCCCAACAGTTCACGAAGACCAATGTTGTGGACTGTTTACTCCCCGAAGTAACTCTGAGACATCGGCACTCGCCTGTTAAGAGACAGAGCCCACTGCCCGGTGACGTCAGCAACGCTAGCGACGCGAGTGCCGGTAACGCGTCGCCATTCGCCGCCGACGGTGAGAGGATTAACGCGAAGAAAAACTTTCCCCTTGTCGCCATGCCGCTAGGTCCACTCACTAACACACGCACAAGCAAACACATGCACGCTTACGCTCCCGAGAAGTCCCGGCCATAAAGACGGCGAGAAAATTAAGATACAAACACACACGCTATAGGTGTGCGCTCTCCCAGATCCCTCTTTTCTTTCTTTCTTCCTCCTCAGTCATTCTAATAGGCGCGCAGACGACGACTCGCCAAGGTCACGGACACGACGAGAACCCGGATAATGCGAAAGCGAGTCGCTATACAAGACACCGGCCTTCTTTTTTTCTCCCGCATTTACCGATGGCGTAACGCAGGCAGCCACTTTAAGCGGCGTGACGTATGGAGGTCCGCTGACTCATAGTGGTGCACGCGGACGAAAAAACCACTTTTCGGACGTGGTCGTTCGGGTGGTCGCGGCACTCGAGCTAGTTGATTTCCCGTCGCCACCCTGCCAAGAAATCCTGCGCTTTGCGTTTTGAAGTTGTTTTTCTTGTGGGTCCCACGCACTCTTCGTCACCGCGTAATCACTGCCGATGGTTGCTAATGCTCTTCCCGCCAACAGGAAGCTTTAGCTCCGCTGAAATTGCAGTGCTGTCAATAGGAGCACAGGCTTTGCAACACCCCCGACGATGTCACGCTGAATGACGCGTTTGGAGGCACCGATACCTGGCGCTCAGAATTTTGCAACGCGGGTTGCGGCTGCAAGGAGCAATCGCTATTACGAAGTTTATGAATTATTTTCTTCACTTTAGAGACGCATTTGTCATCAGTTCACTCCACAGACATCTCGGAATGTTGTGGGTACCACGGCTATGTTATTTGTGAAGTGATATGGTCCCTAACCACCAAAGTTCCTACTATTTTTTCCTTTGTAGGAGATTACATTGCTGTCGCAGCGAGAGTTCGATAATAAAGTTTTGGGATAAGACTCATTAGTTGCGATATTTCCTAGATTTCGTCCCTCAATGAGTGAGAACCTTTTTCAGCCGAAAGAAGTTGGCGTGAATTACACCTCTTCCTGGTGAGGCGCATTTGAAAAGAGCAATGGGACATCTTCGGGCAATCGTCGTTATTGTCCGGACCAAGCAAGCGAGGTTTCAAAAACGGGTGTGCATTCATCCATGCATGGTGTCTCGCTTCATCCTCTCAGGGTACGAGAGACACGAGGTGATCGGGGCTTGTGTAAGTGACGTGAACAGAGAGCGGAGCGCACAAAAAAAAGTGAAGCGACGAAGAGTCCTACCATTTGCTGTGAACGTGTTGTGCCCTAATGTTGCGGCAAATGACAGGGCGTATACTGACGCTAAGTGTTACGGGTGTCTGTCACCTGACTACGTAAAAGTGGCGAGGTCTGGGTGCAAATTGGAGGTGTGTTTCCGTCTCAGGGAAGCGCCATGCGCGTCATTATGCATGAGCACTCAAAACCGCAGATTCCCGGAATCTGAAGTCTCAGCGTCCCGGATGCCTAACGTATGGGTTCACCTGGCTACACGCAATTTCGGGATAGTAAAGCTTGTGAGGATCAAGGTCCTGGAGGTGGGGTATGGTACGTTGGGTCTTGATAAAAGAAAGCGGGATCGATTGCGCGAATTAGATAACGCAATAAGTAAGTTTCAGCGCACAAGCTGGTGGCTTGTTCACGACAATATCTTAAACAATTTGAAGTCAGGATGTGGGCATATTGGAAGCAGGTAAGCCGAGTGACTCGATTTTGCAGCGAAGCTGTCTGTGGTTAGGATCCCGGGATTTCTTTCGCGTCCGTCACGTCAACAGAAAACCCAATGAGCCGATCCTGGCGGCAGTACAGGGCCAGGAGCAGTGGCTCATACCCCCATAAAGCAGAGGCGTGCAGCGATACTAGATGCTCAAATAAAGAAAGCCGCCAATCCACATGATTGAGAACGAAGCGCGAGCACTTTCGTGTTCATCAACGTACGTTGCCGCCAGTCCCTCGTCGGTGGTCGTTGTCGGAGAGTCTTACGCAGACATCACAAAACCCGAAACAAAGCAGTGGCTCACCCACTTCGTGGAAGAGTTTGGCCACGGTTACGTCAGCGATCCGATTCAACCAACTACCATACACGGGTCATGCATCGATTTAACTTTGGCCAAGAAACATTTCTCAAATAACAATGGATAACATATTTGTGTATCATGGCGTACACAAAGCAGTTATAGCAGTAATTTCGAAGTAATAAATGAAATAAGGATTTTGGAAACTGAATATAAACGTGTGTTTGTGCCATATATCTCTTTGAAGAGTAATTTGCACACTGGGTGCCATGATGGGATCAGTATTTGACAAGTTGCCCTACATTGGGCGCAACATCGCTGACCAACCACTTCCACAGGAGTGAATTGGCCGTGATTGTTTTGATAATGACAGCCATTGTCTGTTGGCCTCACATCTTGTGGGAGACTTGAGCTTTTGATACAGAGGAAGTAGAAATCCAAGCTAAGTAAAGTTACAATCAAGTATGCGACCTAGAAACTGTTTGTGTTGGTTCTACCACGTCTGACCTCACAATATCATGCGCAATTTCAGATTCTGTTCTTGTACAACCATGTAGCCACCCACCCCCGTAACGTCCCTAAGGGCCCTGAGGGTAAATAAATGAATAAATAAATAAATAAATAAATAAATTATTTATTAATTACTTTGTCGATGTTAATTTGCTTGACTGGTAACGGCAATGTGACTGTGGAGCAAGAGCTTTGAAGATTAAGGAAATAACTTCAATACTTCTCGATACCGATATGCAGGGGTTCAGATGACCCACAAATAAGAGTGACCAGAATCCAGTTAGCGCATTAGGAAACTCTCGTAACGTTTATAGCCACTAAACGAATAGCAACTTGCTCTCTATGTCCATAGTACCATGCAGTCAACAAAATGTGCTAGTCAAAGTGTCGGGCAGAATTATTCGAAAACGGGGCTTAGGCAACACGCTCGTAAAAGAATGAGCTATCTGAAGTATATTATCTGAATTTGCACAATATTATGCTCTGAGGAGGCACCAGGAACCCGCAATCATCGATTCTACTCCTGCATCAAGGGCTCTTGCGTCAAGGCCGGGCCTGCAACTTGTTTCCTAAAATGCATTTGCAGGAGTCTAGTTTTCTACATCTAGGTGAGAAATGCCATTACCTTAAACATACTTCCATGACCTTCTCCACGTATAAAGAAAATTTATTTCTGACTGTGAATTTCATAGATATCGGGCCCCTAGCTATTCAATCACCATTAACTTCAAAAATGTAAACGATGGGAAAAAAAGAAAAAAAAACCTTTAGTGTGGGAGTTTACCTTGCTGCTTGTTTTTGACTGTTCGTGCATGTGTTTCATACTGGGATAATACCTGGTGACTGTTTATCGGGATTTCCCCAGACACAAGCGTGCTGACCGTGACCGAGTTGAGGCGAAGGAGCGTAAAGCGGGCAACGCCCGGTCTATCTAAACAAGGTCTACGAACGCCTGCCGCTGACGTCACATTTTCCATGTTGTCCCCGGAAAATCATTAGCTGCTCTTGTATCCTTTCCTGATAATTTTTCGCTTGTTTGTTGTTGTTCCTGGACCCAGATTCACGCAAAAGAAAGAAGCTCTTGGGCAAGAACTGGTGGTGAAAGAAAACTTCAGCCTAAACTCCTAATGTGGCCGCACAATTTTAAACCCGCGGACTGTGCGTACAGTTATTTTTACAGCGCTGCCTCACCGACCTCGAAAAATGATGACGTCACAGCTGCCGGCGCGTGCGAACCTGGAACGGGTTGCCGACGCTGTTTACGTGCCTTGAAGCGCCGCTTTTAAGGACGCAGGAAAAATATGAAAGCGTCACGCTGTTCGAAAGTAGAAAACGTGCCGAGCTGCGTTGGATGCACGTGCCGCCTGAGCAATTGATCTCCGCGTTCACACCTGCGAATACTGCGCGGAATGGTGGAAGCCGGGGCTTCCGTAACCTATAAGCGCACAAGGGGAATGCGGAGGATGGAATGGGGGGCAGGGTGTAGTGGGGAGGAATTGAGCTTGCCGAGCCCAGTTCGTGCTGGGTGGCTGAATATGCATGTCGTATGGCTGAGCATGTGGTCACGAGTTCGTTTCCCGACCACCACGACAGCGTTCCGATGCTGGCTCGTACAACGAGACGATTATTTGTCAAGGAGCCCCGAAATGTGAAAATTTATTCCAAGCCCTACCGCCGCCCCTCCTCCGCACTTTGCCTGTCTTGTAATAAAGAAAAGCTTTCTTTGCCTACTTTCCTACTTGCCCCTGCTTTTTTGTGACTGCCTGGCTGCTGGCGATTCAGTCGGTCGCCATTTCAGAGGATATATTCCAGTGGACAAAGGTCATATAAAAGTACCCGCGAAGTGGCTTATACAACACTTGTATGCTGACCGAGAATGCGCACCTCAATTCTGGATAACAAAAACATAACTTCCTTATTAAAACTTGAACGTGTAATGGCGGTTCACTGGTACCTCTAAAGCACACCTTTATGTTAATTGAAAGGTGCATTGTATTTCACGGATTCCTTGATTTACTTCATTTTCCCCAATTTAACCATTCGGTACGTGCCACTGCATGTGTGCCCGTTCTTGGTCAGTCCTCCAGAGTTGGTGCGTCCTACTGGGATACAAGAGGTACAGAAGCCCTAAATGTTGCTGGATACGTGCCGTGCTTTGCTTGTGCATTGACCTGTCATTACCGGTCTTCCCTCAGCAAGCATCATACATCGCCTTCGTCCTTGTGACATCACTGCGTACACGTCTCCCTTTATGCACTTACCTCATTTGGAGTTTGCATTTCTGCATAGCTTGTGAACGTTGCAGTGCATCAACGTAAAAATTGCATGGCAATGACGTTGTGACCTTTGTGGTGGATAAACAAAAACCATTCCAAGAGATTACACGTTGCATAGGGCGAAAGTAAGCAAAATTGTACGCATCGCGGTTAGTTCGAAGGCATTTACCGGACCGCTTTACATTGATCTTGGTCACTTCACATATATCCCAACATGTGCGCATGCGCGTTGCGTCTGCATATTTTTTTTCAAACACATTGCGGCTTTCGTGCGTGCGTGCGTGCGTGCGTGCGTGCGTGCGTGCGTGCGTTCGTGCGTTCGTGCGTTCGTGCGTTCGTTCGTGCGTTCGTGCGTTCGTTCGTTCGTGCGTTCGTGCGTTCGTTCGTTCGTTCGTTCGTTCGTTCGTTCGTTCGTTCGTTCGTTCGTTCGTTCGTTTGGTCGGTCGGTCGCTGGATCGTTCGTTCATACGTTGATACGTTCAATTCATTCATTCCTTAAATATCAGAACAAAGGCAGAACGCAACACAAATCATAAGATCGAACGACAGACCAGCGCGTGTGTTGCGCTTCTCATTTGTGCGCACGAGTAGAACATACCACGACAACAAGCCCACGGTTTTCGAAATGGAAGAACGGTTCACCCGTCGGTGCGTGGCTTCGAACCCGCAAAGCGTGCGCTCGAGCAACATAGGGATACACGATTCCGGCAGACTTCTCATTTCCATTGAATGCCATCCTATTCGAAGGGTGTATACGCACGCGTGAGCTTGTTTCCCCGCTCTGTCCAGGAAGCATGAAGTGGGCGATACGTTGAAATTATATTCCAAGGCCGCACGTGTGAGGCTTAAGGACGCACTTGCTGGAACCAGTGTCCACAGTTGCTGGGTCTCTTTTATGCATACATAGTGTGGAAATGTTCAATCTTCTCGAGCTTTTCAGTTGCCCGTATGCATTTTCTTTTCCTGGTGCCCTTTCACGAGTAACGAGCGACGACGCTTTCTATTTCCTTCAGCGTCTGAGATCGGTTCGAGCATAGCGAAGTCTGAGCACGCGATTCTTTAGAGGTGCGCTTAAGATAGCATTCGGGCTAAAATGTATATTGTTGATAAGAAAATGACGCAGGTTTCTGACGGTGGCGCCGTTTGTTCTTCCGTAACTCGTGCCAAAAAAAGGTTACGCGTTTGTTGCGAAACCGATGACGCAAGTAGACTAGGAGTGGTCTAGTTGGCCCTCTGCACATGTTTACAAATGGTGAAATGTTCCCAGCTGCTAGGGAGTAAACAAATTGCGTCACTATTGTCTCGCCTGGTTAGCGGCTTCTGTTTTGTAGGTGGGAGGTCAAATGGCAGCGATTGAAAAATATTTTGAGATGCAGTCTGAGTCCGATTATACATACTACAAGCCTGCTTTTCTTGCCTCGTTCCTGCCGTATTTCTGTGTTAGTGCTAAAATATAGAGTAAGACAAACAATAAAATATCGAAAATACGGATATTCTTGTATTTAAATATCCTGCACCCAATGTTTAGACCAGCGTGTTCCAGGACTATACTGTCTAATCAGGTGGCGTTCAGTTGAGACCAGTAGTGTGCGTCCCAGCTAGCAGGCAGAGCTGCTTCAAAAATAGGGCTACGAGACGCGACGATGGGTCCAGCAGTGTTTCGTTAGCATTATTATAACATTGAGCCCACCGGGGAATATTCTTGTTATCATTCATTAACTAATAAATCGAAAGTGATTTGCTAAATTTCTACTTTTTTGCCTAATTGTGCAAGCTCGATCGTCAAGTTGTGTATCGCATACGAAGACATCATATTTAAGTTTGCAGCTTGCTACATTGTCCTCAGCAGGCTTCTTTCTTTTCACGCGTTTCAAAGTTGAGGCAGTTGCGAAGCAAAACGCTAAACAAAAAAAAAATACTGCGATGTGAAGGCGAGGCCGCGCAAAGCGCGCGCGAGACAGCTGCGCTCTGAATGAGGTTTTCAAAGAATCAGCACTACACTCAATGGCGGATTTCGTGATTGAGGAAAAAGGACAAGGTGATGGCGCTGCAGGTGGCTGCTGCTACAAGCAAGCAGCCGCGTAACGCTGCTGACTAAAACATTGCGCCACGGCTTAAGGTAGCGACAACAAGTATACAACTGAAGTGAAGCAAAAAAGAAACAGGACAATAAATGAAAAAAGTGATACGTGATTTTTTTTTATTATGTGTGTGCCATGCCGCGACAGTATCCCGAGATGTCTGATTATGACGCCTTGGCACAACATACATGGATTGATGGATGGATGGAATAACTTTACTGAAAGGTCCTGCGAGCTACGGGGCGCAGGCCCCATAGAGCGGGCTACTTCCACGTTGGGACCGGGAGTTTTATCTCCCTGTCCGCATCGTGGGCTTGCTGGACGGCCCAGAGCTGCTTTGCCAACTCCGTGCTGCGTAATGCTTCTTGTAGCCTGGCGAAGTCTTATTCTTGTTTGCGTCGGTCCGACCGCATGGCCAGAGCAAGTGATATACGTCTAGTGTGCTAAGGCGATTTTCGCAATATGATGTTGTGTATAGCTCAGACATGTAGTGACGTAGTCTGTTCTGCGTGGGGTACGTGTTGGTTTGAAGCATTCTGAACGTGACGGCTTGAGGCAACAGAACCTGGCTGAACTCAGATGCGCAGCCGCCATTGTCACAGTGCAAGGCAATATGTGACTGACCATGACCATGTGTCGGTGACTCGTGCTCCCTTAATCGTACATTGACGCAAGGTCCCGTCTGTCGTATGTAAGCAGAGAAGTAAAATGCAGAAGGACGTCTTGGCCTTTGGAAACTCGTTCTAACGAAGAGCCAAGCAGACAAGCCCCCCCAGACATTGCGCCTAACCGAGGCTAAACGGTTTCATCGTGCCCGTGAGATGGCCAGCCATCCCGCCTGGTCGGTGGAGCAACGCCTCTCAGTATATCTGCCGCGGCGTGCCGTCGCTCAAATCTCCGTCACGGACGACATCACGGGGAGTTTTCCAACTGACGCTACAGCGGGGGCAGGCGATCCTGGCGCGTTTGGTTTCAGTATTGCCTGTATTGCGCGTTAAAACTAAATTACGAGTACTTCTAATTAGGTTCAATTTTTCGGGATTCGAAAGATGGGGTTGTTTTGAGTTGCGACTGCTCCAAACTTCGCCAAATAAACAGCTGCCCACAAGGCTGCAATATAAATTTGAAGAAACATATCTTTGTTAATCACTCGTGTCAAACGCAGTAAGCTATGTCCTCCTCGCCTCGCTGCTTCTCTGCAAAAATACCATGTGCACTACGCGCATAACCTCTTTGTATTAAGGGACATAACCCTGTATATTTTCCCCCCTTTTTTCTTTCTGGTTATGTTGTGCTATTCATGCTTTCGTATTCTGTACATGACCTATGCTTTGTGAAGAGACTTCATACATTTGTGCGCTTTATGCGCGTACGTGCGCCTGTGCGCGCACGTGTGTTCCGCGTTATTACCATTTTTCAAGTTTTTGTGTGTGACGTGTCCCGAGTGCGCCAGCATCAAGGACGCCGAGGTTGTTCCTCGGCCCTGTAATAAATCATGGTCGTCATCACCAACTGCAAACACAGCAAAAGGTTCAGACGCTTGCTGCCAATTGCACCCGGCTAAAGAACGCAACGCGCGCGGCCCTCAGAGAGGAGGTGACAGACGAGGCTCAGGAAAGAGAAACTGAAGAACACAAAGAGGGTGAAAGGACGACACAAGATGCGATGAAGTCGATGTGGCACAGAGCGTACATCTTCCCACAAAAATTACGACAGGGGGCGCGCTAGTGTCTATGGGAACAAGCAATGAGAATGATGGTTAGTACATGGATGTTTCCTAAAAACTTGTAGACACTGCAGAAGCTTGGACAACTTGGTGTAATATTCTCTTTCAACAGCGCAGAGGACAAGAATGGGACGAGTGCAGATACACAGCGCTCAGTATGTGCACTGCTCTCGTCCTTGTCCTTTGCGCTGTTGAAGAAGAAAGCCGAAAAACTTCGTACTTTCACGCTTCGAACTTCTTTGTGACTTTGCAAAACGGTGTTTTTTAACAAAATACTCCTTTTCTTATTAGACGGTGCTTAGGAGGTGTTGTCGCCTTTAATTAGCGCCGGCTACTCCTTTGTGTAATACATATGAAGATAAAAGAGCTGACTTAAAAGCATTAAAACTACAAATCAACTCTAAACCACAGTAACACAAAGTCCAGTCACAAAAAGACACTAATGCTACACTTTAATTGAAGGTAGACTCAAAAACACAGCAACACATAGTCCAGTCGCATAAGTGCACTAAAGTCAACACAAAGTCCGGTCACATAACTACACTAAACCAAGTCCCATAATAAAATACGGATTAGATTCGAAGGAAGGTACCTGAATTCAGGCACTGAATGGGCCAAGGTCGAGTGAAATTAATCGCATATAGTGAGCTTATCAAAGATGAACACGCCCCTCAATCGTTTCCAAAAATATTGCTCGTTTCTAAAAATCTCGGGACGGCAAATAACGCTCGTCTCTGCGATGAATAAGTTGGCCAAGGACCTATAAGGTCTTCCTGAGACTGAAGGGCCTGCGGTCCAATGCCGTTAAATCACGTGCTGAACGCCGTCTCTGTATGTCGTCCCGCGGACATTCTAACAGCAGATGCTGTATATCGTCATCCGCGCGTCCAGAAGGGCATTCCGGACTATCAGTTCTTAAAATTTCTAGAAGAATGTATTTTGTGTACGTGATACCAAGCCGCGGATGGTGAATGATCATTTCAAAGGCTCCGGTTGTAGCTATGTGGTTGTATGATGTGGTTGCGCGCAATGTATCACATCCAGTATTTTAAATTGAAGCGAAGGGTCAATGGGAAGTAAATCTTAAGATTTCAAGATCTGACCACACCATGTCGCTCTGCAACCGCGGGCTGAAATCTGTCTTAGTATGTACCGCCATACGCCTTGTGTTAGAGGGAGACCAAATGTGACGTTGTTAACATGTGCTTGTCCAGCTGCCTTGTCTGCTGCAACACTCTCAGGGATATTACAGTGGTCAGATACCCACTGGAACCTTACTAAGTGATTCTATTCACTTGCTTTTGTGAGTTCTTTTAGTGTTTCATAAACTAACGCCACGTTTTGCGGATTGCTGATGTCACCATGAAGTGACGACGAAGCTCCCGGCTAGTCACAAGCGATGAACCATTGTTTCCCTTTTCATATTGAATGTATGTACCGTAACAAACAATATATTAAGAGCCTCTGCTGTAGTTGATGATGCCGACTGAGACAGTTCAAATGTCTGTATTCGATTCCATTCTGGAATGACAAAGACAGCTGTAGAAGAATTTGTTTCAAGAACCGTTTCTGTACGCTTGGATATAACCAGGGTATCTAAAGTATGTTTGGTATAACGCCACTTGATGGGTTCCTGTCATAAACATGTCTCGTTTGCGAATAATTCCTTCATTTGAAAATTCAATTTTCGGGGCGACGATTTGTCATGCAGTAGGAGATATCCGAGATCCAAAATTCGTAATGTGGTAGCAAATTTTTGTGCCCTGATTCACACTATTGATGCAAGCCCCGTCTGTCTCAATAAGTGCAATTGCTATAGTAGGTGCCTTTTCTGTTGCAGTGAAACGCGATAGAACTGTCGACAGGTTTCAAGCGTCCTCATAATGGGCAATGGAGGATGACATGCCTCTGCAATTACTAAAGAAGTTGAGATCGCTCGAGGAACGCCTAAGCGTACTCTAAGGCTCCTGGATATTAATCGTTAAAGTCACTCCAGATGAACGGAAAATTCCGTGCAGAACAGTTGAAGAATGTGCTATCTTTTGCTCTATAAGTGCATTATGTACTTTTAGTAGTGACGAAACCGGCCCTCCCAATGACGTGCCTCCTACGCGGCGAAGAACAGTTATTATTGAGTTTATGTGTTCATCAAGGGCTTTAGTATGAGAATTCCAAGAATGTTGTTTACCTGGTATAACCTCCAGGAATTTCGCTTGTTTTACTGTGCCCAAAGGATGCCCTTCATGGCACAGCTCAAAATCCTTTGGATGCCTTCTGGTGAAGAGTACCACAGCCGTCTAACTGTTAGTTCCATTCCTCTTTCCTTTAAGAATTTGTCCACATTGCTTAAGCTTTCTTGCAAAGTAGATGGAACATTGTAAATCCCACAATATGGAATAATTATACATGTGTGCAATGTGTTGCTGCCTTCAACGTTTAGTGAAGCAGGATTTTTTCGAAATTTAAGGGTTCAAACGCAGATAAGGCGTAGTAAACGAAACCACAGGAACGTCCGAAGCCGCAAACAAGAAGATCAGACAAATTCACGTACTACTCATTATTCCCATTGCAGCTGAGCGACCGAAGCGCTAGAGCTCTCTCCAGATATTATTGTAGGAAACCTTATTACACGAGCATGGCCTCAAAGATTGGGCGTGTGCCGCCAGATATCGGAGGCAATGGCACGAAGCACAGTTACACAAATACCGCTGCTCATCGATTTCAGTCGGAAAGACAAGCATTATCTATCGCATTGCGACGACTGGACGATCCGCCGTTGTCCGTGCAGGTGCTACTTGAAAACCATCACCAACGCTCGTCTGCCCACAAAGATGTGAAAGTACTTTTTCTTGAGGGCGACTGGCCTATGTGAACGCCTTTTAATCGCTCACACCCTCCGCGTGCATGGGCGAGCTCTCCGCGGCTTTCCTCCTTCCCCTCCCTCTCTTTATCTCATATTTCTAATCCCTCTTTTCCAGCCAACAAAACGCATTTCTGGTTAACATCCTTGCCTTCTCTCTTTATTTCCTCCTCCTCCTCATGTCAGACAGTGCTGAAAGTCACGCGTGAAATATTTTCATGGCGGGAGTTTTTCACGTCAGCTTGTGTAGCTTACAGTGTTCTCAGGCGTGTTCATGACATACATTTGCCAGACGCGCCCTTTCTAATCGTGGAAAGGAAAACAAACGCGCCAAGCCGCTATGACTCATAACAGAGCAATATATAGAGGCCGGTGAACGAGAGGAAATGTGCGCACCTGTGCTTTGACGCAAAGCAAACACAAAGCAGAACACTGTATTCATGTGCTTTGTGGTACTATGTTGTATTTTCCTGTGCCCGCAAGCACTTCCTGCCGACAGCGACGCTTTTCAACCCCGCCGTACACTTATCATCTGCTCAGGCTCATGAAAGGGGCAATAAAGAAGGAAACGATTTCACCTGTAACAGTAAATTACCGTTGCCCCATACGAAAAAAACGTCGCTCTTACCATGATAGCCGAATTGCTAAACCATAAAAGCAGAATACGAAGAGTTGGTGGCGATGGTGTTTTGAAGTTCCCGTACTAGCACGCTGTGACGTCATAGATTTTGACGGCATCTGTTATGGCCTAGTTAATCGTTTATCCATAAAAAAAGGCTTCATTGCATTCTAAGGGAGGCAAAACATTGCACTTAGAAAGTTTCGCGGTGTTCCTGAGCCAACAAGGTCCAAATAAGATAAAATACGTTGAAATCCGTGACGTCACACTCGCTGACGTACCGGTGCTGGAGTTTCAGCGCTAAATAAATACGGAAAATATACTTTCACATTCATTTCCTGTTATAATGTTCCACCCATTCTCGCGAAATGTACGACAGTGTAGTCTTAAATGAGTATTTTGTGAGTTTGAACTGTTTCAGTGTATCTCTTCAGTGTCAATTCAAAGAGTCAAACATCGCGTGCTAAACGATGCGCTAAATGTCTAGGGATGGTAAAGGCTACATGCACTACTACATGCACCCAGTGCCCCAAGTTCGCGTCAAAGTGGCTCACTGAAGAGCGATACATAGCTAGTGTCCCTTACCCAGTGATCCAAGTTAGTATGACGGTTTTTTTTTCGAACTCGATTATCTCAGCAAAGCAGCCCGATGCTTACGCATAAGACAGCTGTGCCAGTCTACTGCACAGACATAGGCTGGCGGTGAGGTTTACGCCCCTAATGCGACGCTCCGAGTTTTCAGACTGTGAGCCGTGCAATGTGAAGGAGACTATATGTCATGTGCTGTGTGACTGCCCTCAGCACATAAAAAAGGGACATAAGTTCAGCAATGATCTTATGCACCTTGACCGCCCACCGTTGTCAGAGGGCGTTACTTTAGGTCGTTGGGTAGACGTTAATTCTAAATTTCATATCAACCAGGCCTTGCTTGACTTTCGGAAATTTACGGGTCTGGAATGTAGGCTTTGAGTAGACATAATTGCTTGTTAAATCTTTTACATTCTCCTTCTGTCGTCATCATCACGCGTCATGCTCTTGTTTTTTCACTCTTTCTTTTCCTCTTCCCCTTCCCCACCAGCCCAGAGTAGCTGTCTAGAGGAATGCACCTCAGGGCGACCTCTCTGCATTTCGTATAATTAGAGCTTTCTCTCTTTCCCATGTATTAGCCATCGACCCAAGTTGGCACGAATTATCATCAGCATCATCATCATAGGTTAGATAGGTTCTTGATAGATCAGATCCCAACAGATAAAAGAGCATACCGCAAATTGGTTAAAGACCCCAAACAATGCTCATCGCATCAAAATGTATCTCAGTTCATGCACGACTACATTGTTGCTGAGTTGTTCAGGCTGAGATGTCAATCCTTTTTTACGCCGTATAAACACACATTTGGTTCTGGTTTTTTTTTTCTTCTTTTGTTGCGGACCTATAAAATATTTGCCTATTCTTTCCTCAAATATTCATGTTGCGTTTTTTTCTAAACAATGGTAGCGCTTAACGTTGGGTAAGACAGAACAAATTCATTGCTTAATACTTCCTCTGCGTATCTTGGCTGATCCGCCATCATGCCCACGTCCCATATTTAAATGGCAAAAACAACAGCTACTACTACAATATAAAAAGAGAAGCCAATACTGATGAAGATAAGCAGAAGGCGGCGCTGCTTACAAACCAATTTTTTATTCACCGTCTTATAGGTTTAGATGTTCCTATTCTGGGAAGTTATTATAAACGCGTAGAACCACATGATTCATGGCACATCCCCCAATGTGGGTTCATGCCATGTTTTGAAGGCTTATCATCATTATCATTACCGTCATCTTCATCCTCACGTGAGCACGAGCGCATTTCGTTCCTCAGCCCACCAACGCCCATCAAGGGTGGCCTCGAAAGTGCAACCTCCTGTCACGCGTACCATCACTGCAGAATGCACGTCATCAAGTTGTACTTCATCGTGGCCCCGTGCCTCTTTTTCGCTTTCCAGGCGACGTCGCTGCTCTCGCCTTTGCTGGAGCAGGTCGGCATTGTCACAGCCACGCTGGTCCTGGGATGGTGGCTGAGCCTCGCCATCAAGAGGCTGCGGAAGTCCAAGCCCAAGCCGCAGCAGCGTAGACTCGCCGTCATCGTCGCAAGTACTAAGCTCTTTTTGTGGACTTACTCCCTTTGTCGTGACGCGTCAAAGCTTTGCCGAGTGCTCCAACACTGCCGCTGCAATCGTTGGTTCGCGTAGGGTACTGCCCACGCATGCGCGGCCAGCACTTCAATGGTTAGGTCTGTATAGTGGTGCGAATGGCGCGCAGTTAGTTTGCCTGCAAAAACTACGAAACCAAGTGGACGTACCATCAGGCTCCGCTAAACTGGCTCTGCGATTAGGGCAGCATTCCGCATTCCGCTGCTGTTGCATTGCGCTCCTGGCACGAGCGTCGTGCCGACATACGCTTGCGTTCCTGCATGCACACACTGGTCTGAGAAAAACAGACAGTCAAGGTAAAACAAGCGTATATGTTTTCGTTGGGAGCCAGTAAACGCCAACGGTTTCACGTCGGACTCACTTGGCGCATGCATGGACTCCGAGATCGCACGCGCATATTCTTGGGCACGCGACACGATCTCGGAGGCTGCGCATGCACAATCGATGCGCGAAGCCTGGCCGCTGGCGGCGTTCCTCATTACGCCAGCGTAGGCAGCCTTCGCACACACACCTTCAGCATTTGTGTGTGTGAAAGCTCATCCCCCTATACGCCAGCGCCGTGAGACGCCTGGTAGCTGCTTGCTTCGCAGAAGCAGTCGTCTCGTGTGTGGTGCCGCACCGTGCCAAGTCTTGCCCGCGCGTTGTTAGAACTACGTGTCAGAAGAGCTAGCACGAAACGATACGGTGACGGTAAATAGTAACGCTACACCTCGCTGTCGCTATCAATCGTTAGCATTCATTGGGAAACTGCCAATTTTATTGGAAAGGCCCAAAGTGAGGCGCTACCGGAACCTATCTATATATACATATATTAAGAAGGTTCCGCGTTAAGAGGAAGCTTAGCTCGGGGCCCATGGCGGTATGCAATGGCCGTGCTCGAGACGCCGAGGAGCTTGCACACAGGCTAACCTCTCCGATGTTTCACAGCAGTGAAGAACCTATAGATGCAGTATACCTACTCTGGAAGTTCCCTGCAACTGATGGCATCAGAAGATATTTTCCTCCACCGCAGTTCTCTCATAGTTCTTCGGACGACCTCCGAGCACGGCTCATTATGACTTCTTCCACTTCTACGTCACGGAGTTTGTCCTGGGTTCTATGTTGTGAGAGAGGGAGCCGAAAGTGCGCCCCGAAGGCAATATTTGAATGAGGACGTTTTAATGGGCCCTGAAACACTTTTCCAACATAGGGTAAAAGAAAATACGTCCCTGATGTGCTGGCGTGGCTCCTGGGAACATGCGAGCCAAATATTATTGCACTGCATCCAGCAAGCAATATACAATATCGCGTCAAAAGCAGTGAGCGGACCCGTGCTATCGCATCCGCAATGTCGTCAACGAAAGCTGGTCGAACGCATTTGCCTGGCCAACGCTATTGACTGATTTCGTGATCCCGAGAACATGCTCATCTTGTATTGCGCGTAGCTGCGTCCGCTGTGCGTGTCCTCCGAGATGGCAATGGTGTGCTGCGTCAGAGCTAATATGTGCTGCGTAGCGAAGTCTACCGCGGTCTCCACGAGGTTCCGCGACGAGCCTTTTTGCCGTATTTCGCAGCCGCGACACTCAACTTATGGCCGAGGCTTTGCCCTATTCTCCGCTGTGTAGCTTCCAGCGCGCTAGCTGAGACGAATTGAGAGATAAAATCATGTATCGTTGCGATAATTCCACTTGTAGTTCAAGGATTCAAAAAAAAAATATGGGGGGGCATGAGATTCATGTGACGTACATTATTAGTTAGGCCATTATATGATCTGTTAACAAATATTTTTCAGGGACTCTTTAACACCACCGCCTATTCAGATATATTTAAACGCAGAAACGCTTCTGTCGCCTAGGGTGCATTTGAACGAAATGGGTTGCATTTGAGAAAGAAAGTCAAATTTTAGAAGTTGCAGCAAGCACAATTTTGATTTTCAACCTGAAATTTCCACTACAATTGCCGAAAATTAGAACTCTCTACAGGCTATGGAAGCACAACAGTTACAAGTCGTTTAACTTTGCAAGGGAAACATATTGTATTTCTCGAAGCTGCATATACTGAAGCATCTTAATTGGACAAATTTAATATATGAATCTGGATTACGCGAATTTGCTGCAATATTTGTGTGCGTTTTGCAAGACATTTACCCACACCTTAGTGTTATGTTTGAGAGGAATCTGTAATACGTCAATCTTATGTGCTTTCTATTTATTAATAAGCGCAGTTTACCAAGCTGTGATATCGTTATATATTATTTAGTTGCACAGCTGTAAGAGTAGCTCTTTATTGCTTATTCTATTTACTATTATTATTACTATGACTATTACTATTTTACTATTTGCTATTTATTAAGATTAATTCTAGATAAGAGTTGCACTTAGCTCTTCTTTTATATTGTGCAACTTTCACGAACTGTTCTAAACATATTTATGGTATAAATTAAAAGCTAGCTTCAAATAGTTATTATATTACATTTTTTTTCTTTTCGAATCCCCAAAACTTCATCAAGATCGGTACAGCAGGCAAGAAAAGAGGTTTCTCCGTTTCCATGTAATTTTAATCTACATCCTGAGCTATAGGTTCCTTTTAAAATCAAGCAGCTAGTGACTCAGCCGATACGGTCGCTTGTCGACCAAAGCAATTATTGGGACCAACTTCGTCGCAGGACATTCTTTATGTACTCGGGCTCTCAAAAGATATCGATAGCGATCTGCAGAAAAGAATGGGTAATATTGCCACCTACCGGGGAAGTTTTCTAGTGGAAATGAAGTCCCTAAGAAGAAGCCGGACAATCACCACCGTATAGGACAGGCATGATAAAACATTACCTGGGAAAAGTGATTTCCTTACACTTCCCACGACTATCACATGTTTGACTTTGTCATACCGATACTTGTCGACGTGCATCTTTGCTTTACCGGTTTTTGGTCGAAGCCTGAACGTCCTGGAAAATTGCATAGAACGCAACGTCATCCATACAATAGTCAGCCGAAGAAAATACTTTCGTCAGGAACAACTAGCTTTTATTTTGTAATTTGTCAAGCATTTACATTAAGAGAACCAAAGCACTTGATATGTATGCGGACATAACCCAACAATGCTGCTTCCGAGGATATGTAGCGGCCAGCACTGGCTTCACCTCTGCTGATAAAACGTTGCGGGCGCTTCTACTCGAGCAAATTTTCCTTAACTATCCTTACCACCAACACTATAGAAGTGGGCCTCCGAAGCTCCAGTGAGAAAACGTAATTACATGGTAATTACAGAAAGGAGAGGCCAGTCCGCAGAAGCGAGCAGAGATCAAATTAGGCGTAGATACACGTCAATGGACATAGACACACGTAGCATGTGTTTTGAGGAGGCATGAGAAGTGAACGTTGTGCTCCCGCCCTTCTCGTCCGCTGCGCAGCCTGCGACACAGAGCACGGATTTCTGACGGCGTCCAAGCTGTCTGGCGACGGCTATTACGTGCTGTGCGGCACCCAGGACATGGGCGGCGAGATGGCCAAGGGCATAAGACGGTTCAATGTCGATGTCATTGATTTGCACCTGACCAGCGAGAGCTTGATGAACGACGCCTACCAGGAGATCTGCGAGCAACTCTTCAAGAAGAGTGAGCCCGCGGTCACTAACCGGTCTTTCCACGGACCATCGCGTGACCATAGACATGTACTGTCGTTGAGCGGAAATACGGGTGAAAAAAACGGAGTGGACAGGACAGGCGCTGTGATTATGCTTGAGGTTCGTATCAGCTTTTTGAATGCGCATGTGCTGCCCTCGGCTCCCTGGAAAATCTTTCATTAAACTTCAGTTGTAAGTGAGCGTATGTCCTGTCTGCTCCGTTTCTTCCCAGCCGTATTTCCGCTCAATGACACTACATGATGCACCAATTGGCCCCAACAGTCTACGCTTCTGGGCAATAGACAGAATACCGCGACGCGTCCTTACCGACACAATCAGGGTGAATATAGCTATCGCGGCGAAGCGGCTTGCCGCTCCGCCGGCCAGGCTCGGATTCGCTGTGCTGCAAAACGCAAGGCGGAACACCAAAAGTTGGCGCTCGGATTTCCTAGAAACCAAATTACACAAACCTTCTGAGATGGGAGAGTGACGTGAAGAGTTCCTTGGGGGTGCGCTCGCACGTGTAAATGTAATAAAATGACACAGATAGTGTGTGTCCTTGCATATTCATTTAATAGACACGTTTATACTCAAGTTCTCAACATTCGTCTTACGTTGATTCCAGCTACCGCGTCGGATCTGCCAAATTCTTTATCGCGAATAGATTTCTTGGCTCTTTCGCCCGTCTTGGTGGTTGGGAGCCAGACTTTCTCTCTTCGCGAAGAGGCACCGATGCGAAAGCGCCGATGCAAAAGGCACGCGCCCTCGCTCAAACAAGTTGCCCGGGCTTCACACCAACTTCTAACTCTTGGAGACGCCAGTGCTGTCGCCCGAGAGACCTTTGTCATGTCTGAAGGCTTAGACTCCCTGTTTGGTGGTGACGCAGTTCTCTGTCACTGGGAATAACAGATGCCAGGCGCGATCGTCGCGGAAGTCCGATCCACATCCCTGGTCTCAGGAGTCCAATGCGTGTCCCTCGTCACGGTAGTTCGATGTACGTCCTTCGTCGAGATACACCGTTTCGCTTTGCTGGCTAACCGCAGCTTCGCTTAGACGGACTCTTACAGCGTTATATCGGCGTGATCATAGTCGGAGAAATATCATGGCCTCCGTGGAGTAAACGAGCGGGGAAGAAAGCGCACGTGCACTGTCGTCGTAATGCCATCGTGTTCCCGCTCTGTCGTCATTCCGTTGTCGTCGTCACACTTTCACGCTTTCACCATGATTTGTGCTGCCATCATCGAACGCCATTGTCGGCGTCAGCAGTATACTGCGCAAGCCTTGCTGCAGTCTGATTGTTAGACTTCTGTAGGGTGCATATGCTTTTGGCCGTACTATGACAACCATCTCGGATGGTTTCTGCCACATTTCTGTTTCTTTTTCCTCTCTTTCTCTCTCTCAGACACGCCACTTCACGCGCTCGTCTGCAACGTTGGCACCACCGACCTCGGAGAGCTGGAGTGGATCAACGAGCGTAACCTTCTGCACGCCTTCGAGCATACTGTAGTGTCCACAGCGAGGCTGGTCAACCACTTCTTGCCCATGCTACGTGAGACTCGCGGAAGGGTTGTCGTCTGCGCTGGATCTTCCGGTATTTACAACAGAGCATAACCTGTGTACCTCTAGCTAATATCACCCCGAGGCTATTGGGCACGACATCATATAACGTATTCACGCCGCTCGGGCATAATCAACGCACCTTCTTTCACGCCCGCGTCTGCGTATAATTATTATTTAATTGTATGGAGACTCCAGGCCGCATATATTTATGTGAATGTATGCTGTGTTCTTAATTATGCCATATATGTGAGACAGATATACTATTGAACCACCAAATCTGTGCGAAGCAGGTTTTGTGTTCTTACGTAATGATGCTTCGAAATTTTTGAAAATTGCAGCGAGCAAACAAAATTTGAGACATTTGATCAACAGCGAGTGCAGTTTATATTAAATCCCCTTCTCAGAAAAATAATCTTACGAAACAAGTATGCATTTAAGCGAGGTGCTGCCCATATAATGAAAAAGATGGTGTAGAATCAGCGAGAGGAATAAAGGGATCGGATGTGCTCGCTTTTCTTTTTTCTAGAAACAACCGTGCGAAGAAACAGACGATCGCGCTTCAGAAATCATAGGGGAACTTATTTATAACGTTTAGTTATAAATAACGGGAAATGTAAATATTAAAGTAACGGGAAATGAAAATCGGCGACAAGATAGCTTACCACGAGTGAGAGCCGAACGCGCACATTCCTCATTACGCATGAGGTACTTTATAAATTCAGGTACACGGGATGGCCGTACTCTGTCGTCCACTTTCTCGGATATCTATGTAGGCGTACTAGATGTAGCCTTGGGAGTGTTAGCCAGCGCCACCCACGGCAGAGGCGGCCGATATGAGAGACCCTTTTAACCGAAGGCCTCACGTAGTACTTCGCTTTCTTTTTTCTATGTGTGAAAGCTATAGGAAAAAATTCACGGTCACGCAGATGAAAGAGACTATAGCTAACGGTTTGACCAGTCTGTTTTCCTATGCAATCGAAGCGTTTAGTTGGCGTTATTTATAAGCTCGGTCGCTCCCGAATGCACGATGTCCTGATACGTTCTCTGTTGCGTTCGAACCCATCCGGGCCATCCTCACTCGTCACACCCTTGCAGGACGAGTCGCAATCCCTGGAGCGGGAGTCCACAGCATCGTCAACGCCGCGCTCATATCTTTCGCCGACTGCCTCCGTCGAGAAATGGCAAAGTTCAGAGTTCAAGTCATCCTCGTCGAACCCGTATGGCTGAACTACAGGTACGCCTCGGTCGAGGTTGCCACTAAAAGTAGCATATATCTGAACGCGCAAAAGTTTCACATTGTCGCTACAGCCTCTCAATACGAAGCAACGTGCGCGTGCCGATATAACCCGTTCAGTCGCAGTGAGCTCATTTATGTATACCTGACTTGTTTTCATGCGATGAGCGTTCTTTGAGAACTTCACTTTGTTTGCGGTATGTATGTTTCTCCGTATTTAACCTTTTTCGCGCCCACTTGGGTTACTGCGCATTTGCCTCTAGGTATTTGCCGATCGTTAGAGAGAGAAAAAAAAGAGTCCTTTACAATTTATTCGGGACTGGGCAGAACCTAACCCGCGCCACACGGGCTCATCAGGCTATAGGCGCGGCATGTCGAGAGTGGAGAAGGTGGGAGGATTAACTGGCTAGCAGTGAATATTAGCGAGAGACGATTAGAGTATTCGTGGATGAGTATTCACTAAATCAATGGTTAATTATTCCGTCATTATGAGTACACAATAGTAAGTTCACCAGAGATCATCCTGCCACCTTCGATACCTTTCAGTTAGGTCTGCAGTGGATAGGAATAAGGTTATGCAAATTTGAAACGTTCATTGGTAGTGCGTCATAATTCACGACCGATATGGGTGACAAAGATATAGTACATGTAAATACGGCGGTAGTGCCTGTGTGAGCCATCAATGCTGGTTTTGTCGTAGCTTATTCAGTACTTGGATTTACCTAAATTTCAAGTTATTAACAAATTGAGGCTAAACCCCATGAGAGCGATTTTGCGCGCGACGGCGACGAGCGACGGCTTCGAGCGACAAAATGGGCCGTCGCTTGAACAGATCGCTCGGTCTTGTCGCTCGGTCGCTCGGTTCTGCAAATCTATAATTTGTCGCTCGTCACCCGGAAGTGCTATGAGCAACTAGGCAATAACGCGAAACCGGAACTGGATGTACATCCATCAAACACTATCGATTGTCGCACGGAACGAGCATACGATTGAATTTTTAAATGTGCAAGGACAAGAACCTACTGCAAGACTCTCATAAATATTTTATGCTGATTTTACAGTAAAATCCGTCAACTTAAATTAATAAAGCACGCATCACGCTAGTTTCGGCTCGCATATTGCTGCCCTTATGCCGGAAATACCGGAGAGACGTCGCTCAATATCGTCGCTCGCATGGGGTACGACTTGTAGGTGACGAGCGAACGCGACAGCCATCTCCAACGCATCGCTTGTCGCTGTCGCGCACAAGATCGCTTGCATGGGGTTTATGTTTTACCCGTGAGCCTGGTCAAATAAACATTCTTTAAGGGCAACTGCAATGAAATCTTTCACCGCGTAAAAATCCCAGTTTCAGATAACTTAGACATGCAGTAGCCCTAGTGCAAGATCTTACGCTTGAAATATAGGTCAACGCGTGACAAATAGCTCGCAAAAATCGGTGTTTTTTAATACCAAAACTAAAAAAAAAACGCCGCCATTACGGCCCGCCGGAAGTGACGTACAGTGAAGAATGTGGAGAACCCGCTCCCGTGCTGTGTGCTTTCGTTGCTTGTATTCCGTTCTGCAGCGTCAGCGAACAGGTCCCGCACGTCTACTAGCCACAGAGTTAGTATACGTTGTTAGCTGCTTCGTGCGCTGTGACAACGCTGTTGCGTGCCTGCGATGTCCTTTTAATGCGACGTATTCTCCGAGTCCAGCCGGTCTTCTCTAACTGGTTGCCTACGTTCAACAGCAGGGCCCCGGTGCGTTCTGCTTCCACTAGGAGAAGAGCGCATTGGGGCGGCCAAGCTCAAGCTGCGGTATAGTACGGCTTAACCTGGACGCGATCCATGGGTGGCGCACTTAAGCTACGTCGCCGAAAATTGGACGTTCTACAGTCCAGTGTGGCTGGCGCGGTAATATAACATGTGCTATCGCACTCCGGAACAGCTGGATCAGGGTGCATCGCGCGCTAGCTTAGCTAGCCAGCAACATGCTGTTGGCGTTCACTGAAGCGAGCGTGTTGCGTTTGCGCCTTCGACAAAGGATCACTCACTCGCCGCGCCTTCGCCCGCTAGCGCTGCGGCGCAACAACTGATCGCCGCGCTGCTGCGGGTCACGTTTAAAGAGAAGGGTAAAATTTTAGCGATCTTAGCGCCTCCGGCATGACGTATCTGACTCCATCGGGCGCTGCCTCGCACGCCCGATGCGCCGGACTCATCAACCGACCAGACAACTACCGCCATCTGCAGTAAAGGATCATAAGTAGCTGAGGCTTCGCATGGCCAGGCTAGAGGGGCTCGTTGCCGAGTGTGCGTAAACTCGCTGCCAGACAGGCAGGATTGCGGCCGTCATTAGCCCCCAGAGAACAACCTACAGGGGCGCTGCGAGCGCCGCTCGCGTGACGCCATGATGCGGATTCGCGCTTGCCGTCTGCTGCAGTTTGGGCGGGGTCCCGGCGACCTCCTGCAGTGTTTCCGTTTGTTCGCTCTCGCACCCTATGCTTGTACGCTTATGACGGTCGTCTCAAACATACTTTTACGACATCTTCGTTCGCGAAAATTTATTCAATGAGCATATTTCCTTGACGACAATATATTTGTCAAAGCTGAAGGAGCTCAGACCAGCCACTGCGGGTTTTTAATGCGCGGATCTGCACTTCGTAGCTGTAGCTCACGTGAATAATAAAATCATAAGCGCAAAAATCTAGGCACATAAGAATCCAGTTAGGATATCATACCGGACGTGATGCAACAAGCCTCTCAGAAACGCTGGCTATCTATGACTTATACAACATTTACCTTGATTTTAACCCGCTAAAACGTGTTTGCTCACGACGTTCATGGTATAATAGCGAATGTTTGAATTTCTTCACGGTATCGCTCGACAGTAATAAGAGGACTTATCACGATGTTTCTTTAACTGCTTTTCAATATTTGGCCGTTCTTCACCGGGTAATTTTAAGTGGCGGCAATTTGAAATAAAGGTAATTGAGGCTTACAGCTGCTTACAGCACACGGAAAAAAATGTAACAATATTTATTCCCTTTTCCGTGCAATACGTTCAACTCGTTTGAGCTGTTTACGGGTGCTTGTTGCTTGAGGAACCGACATGACGAATCTGTTTGGCGAACTGACACAGGCTGCTCGGCTCAAATGTTTAGCGAAATATGCCTTTTGGACCGCATGGCTACAGGCAGAAAGAAGCCGAAGCTTCATTTATAAGTAGTATGGGACATTATTCCGTGATGGAGGTAAAACAATTGAATTCACGTGAGGCTTGTGGTGTCTTCCTTATGAGGCCGGTATGCAAGGTTCTTTTTGATGTATTGACGAAGCGAATAGTTCTCAGTTTGAATAATTAAACAACGCAAGTTCGAGACATGGTGAGGCAGAAAGTATATGTGTAAATTTTCATTTTCAAGGCAACCTATGGTATGTTGTAGTGCTTCGAGTATACATTTGGCATTGCAGTTGGCGCTGTAAAAACTACGCCACGGTTTCAATTCAAAGTTATAGTGAACTGATGTTGTTTCGTGAACCATGCGTGCCTTGCCATATAACGACAGTCGCTTGCTTCCATTGCGTGAGGGGTATGCCATATTGTCGATAAAGGTCTCTGAGAGCCACTATGAAGGTCACTATGATGCGATATACAAGCGCCAATTCATTGGCTCTCGATCTTAATCACGAAACTTTTCTTTCAGGTGATTGCTGCTCTGGTATTCGTGAAGCGTTTACATGACCCGCCGTCGTGTTAACCGCCATGAGCAATGGGTTTCTGGGTGCCTGTTTCAGAGAATGGTGAAAGTATAGTAGCAACCTTTTTAATATAAAACGCGCCTAAGTCTTCCTTTTACGCATTAATAAAGCGGCCATATTTGACTAGAACATCTCAGCAGACTAATAAGAATCATGATGAGAGCTTCGCTGGGCAGTGTTTTGTTAACACAGATTTATAATGTCGACACGAAATACAAAGATTTTTCTTCCATGAAAAATGCAATGTCCCTCATATCTAAGTACTAAGGGAATGTTAAGTGTTTAGCCGAGCACCATACACAACTTCGCGCGTTGAATTTGAAGATATTCTTTTTACGTAACATTATTGGGCAGGCACGGCGCATATATGCATCTGAAAACCACTATAGACCTCTTCAACGCTACCTAGCTTGCGATATCCAAGTCGCAAGTTTTCCCGACTCAGCGGTTTTGAAGATGAAACTTCAGTTCAGGCATGGGAGCCGAAAGAAGCTGACATGTCCTTGAATAGGTACGGCTGCAGCCGCCGATACACTCTAAGAACAGTTTACACCCTTTGGCGTGCCCCTTCTGCCACACAACAATAATCGTCATCTGCCTAGATGCGTTTCCTTTCTTTAACGCTGCGAGCCCGGAACTTTCCAGTAACGAAAGGCACGCGCGTTATCAGAAGGGGCACTCCAAAGGGTGTAAACTGTTCTATGCTGATAACGCGCGTGCCGTTCGTTACTGGAAAGTTCCGGGCTCGCAGCGTTAAAGAAAGGAAACGCATCAAGGCAGATGACGATTATCGTTGTGTGGCAGAAGGGGCACGCGAAAGGGTGTAAACTGTTCTTAGAGTGTACCCCAGGCACGCACGAAGGGAACGAGCGCACGCGGCAGCCGAGCGAGCCGGAGTGAGCGGCGTCCCTGCCGTGACGTCACTCGCGAGAGGTCGCCACTCCAACATCGCGCCGTTAACAAAGCTTCACCCATTTTGCTTTGGCGCCATTGCCTTGCTGCATGGCTTGCCGCCGCCTCTACACCATGGCCGCCACGTCTCGTTTTCCTTCGCGACAAATGCAGCATGCGGTTCCTGCTCGTTTCTGGCGCTGTGTCGGAAAGGATTTCGTTCGTCTACTTCGACGCGTCCGATGTAGAGACGCACGAAACATATTGAAGATGATGCACTGCTGGGAATGATCGCTCGAATCTATCGCCCTTGAATACAATTTAACTTTGAACGTTACCTTTGGTTTTCGTTCGCCATCGCGGCATATAGTACTGATTGTCACCCTCAGAAAGCATTTGCCGAGCAAATCTTGATGGGCCAGTGCTTGCTGAGCGTAATTTATAGTAACATCTCTACTGAAACGTTCCTCATTCAATCGAATGATTGTTCAGATATTCCGTGCGCTTCTTGTGGAAATTACATGAAATTAATGTAAAATCAACATAGACACGTGAGACGTATACGGAAAGGTAGGTGCGAGTAGCGAGTGCCTGAGCGATCGGCGGCCGCCACCTTTTATTCCTTTAGGAACGGGGCAGCCTGGGGCTAGGCAGAAAGAAAATTCAGTCTTCTTCATCATATTAAGAATAGACGCCAGAATGGCAGGACGAACTGAAAAAACTGGCAGTGGCTTAGCTCGGCTATGCCAGGATATACGTAGCGAAAGCTAAGGCATTGCATGGTTAGCCTTAGTTAATCTTCATTGCAAGTCCAGGTTAGTCTGGTTGTCTAGTTATGTTGCGACGTTTAGCCAGTCGTTCGGCGCGCTGTTCGTCTGTCGCCTAGGCGATTCGTTTCCTCTTCATCTCGTTCCGATGTCGATTCCAGGCATCCTCCTGCTTATCAGAATTGTCGCCGTCCATACTGCCGCCTCAACTGTGGTTGCAGCGCGCGCGAGCTCTCCTTTCCAATCCTCCGACATGTTATCAGGCATCCGAAGCAGCTGGCGAAGCGGGCAGAGGCGAGCGCAACGACGAGGAACTTGGTGTGACGTCATACCAAACGGCGGCGGCGGTGGGCGCGGCGCTGCGCAGCGGCGGAACACCTGTGGCTCGGTGCTACTAGTGGCGCATGCGCAGTAGTGACTAGGGAGCGAGAGAGAGAGAGAGAGAAATATCCGCGGCGAGGCACGCGTTGTGACATCATGTGCCTCCTCGGAGCACCGCCACGGCGAAATCGCAAGTTCGCGGTCAGTAAAGCTTTTGCTTTAAAACTGCTGCCGCGCGAGTGATTGAGCGCTTCTAAAAGGTGTGGTAGACGGCGTTGTAGCGATAGGAAAGGGCGGGCCTCTTCTTTTCCCGTCACCCTCTCCCACTGTGACGGCTGCATGGAAGGTCTCCGACGCCGCTAGAGATAACAATTCTTGGCCTTAAACTGAATTATTCGAAGAGGCGGACATTACTAATACGAGACATCTAAACTGATATTGAATTAATTAACACAAGCTCACTAATTACCTTCCTAATTAAATACTTTACGGCACTTATTGCAATTCAAGAATTGTAGCCGGACCGCTTGCAAGACATATCCACTTGAAATGCCTTTCCAGGATGACACCAGTTTCGAGATATATAGACGAAATACATGGGCGTTCCAGTTACTTTTCTGCTTCCATCTATAAAAGAGCGCTTTCTTGAAAAAGTAAGTGTAACAACAGTGCAGTTATGCGGGAAGTATGATGGTGCGAATTTCCAAACTGGCGTCAATCTGGAAATTTATTACTAGTGAATACGCCTTTCAAGCTCTTCGGATATACACTTCGTAAATTGCAATATGTGCCGTAAGGTAATTAAGTCAAAAGATAATCAGTAATTGTTGTTTATTAGATTAGTATTTGTTTCGATTTATTAAGAAAGTGATGTCCGCCTCTCTAATAATCCAGCTCAAGGACTAGAATTATGTTATCTGCAACAGGCGATTTTTAAAAATTCCGCAAAATTTAAAAATGATCACCCTGTATGCTCGTTAACGGCCGTCTTGTACGGAATTGCCCAGTAAAACAACAATCGCTATCGAAACATCCTAAGGGTAGCAAATATACGCCTTCAAGCGCGTCGTTAATTTTAACACAGTGAATAGTGCCAAGAAAACATTCTCAAAATATAACTCAATCACCATAGGTGCATTTGGGCGGTTTAGTTTGGCCCATTGGTCAACTGCTGTTCAAAACTCGTTGTAAAGCGTTCGTTCTTAATGCTACATTAGCTCTTTGTACTTTGCTTTCTTTTTTTATATTTGAATCATCGTCGAATGTGCTGCCTTGAACTGCTATTTCTACGTTCTGTGTTTTGTGATAGAGCCACGACTAGCTTTCGAGTAAGGATCTTGCTTTTCTTTTTCGCTTTAACACTAGCAGCAACGCGTTCAATTCGAATCGGTCAAGCTTGCTCTCACAAAAGACCTGACGCACGTGTGGCCTGCAGGACTCCCCTGAGCCAGCTCCACTCGGCGGGCATCGCCGTCAAGGAGACGGTGAGCTGCGTGAGCCGCGACGTGTTCGACGACTACTCGCTGGGCTACGTGAACGCGTTCCGCACCCTGTGGAACTGCTACACCACCCGCTGGTACGCGGGACCGCCCGACGAGCTGGCGAACTGCACCTGCCTCGCCGTCGCCGACGTCAGGCCTCAGTGCGTCTATTCGTGCGGCTACCCCGCGGAGCGGGCCCTCAACGCCGTGCTCACCTACCTGCCTGCGCAGTTTGCCGACCTGGTGCAGTGCTTCCTGTACCAGGCGAGTAAGCGGCACCATCCTCGGGTGGCTGGATGGTTGCATAGACGGATACATGGGCGGGTTGATGAACCGACGGATGGATTGTATGGGCCGTGGGATGAGTTACGCTTGAAGCATAGCGCGGACAGGACAAGCGCGAAACAAAGACTAGACAGGACAAGCGTTTGTCCGGTCTAGTCTTTGTTTCGCGCTTGTCCTGTCTAGTCTTTGTCGCTCGTCCATTCCGCGCTATGCTTCCACTGTAACTATGTATTACCAACCAGCCTAAGCCTATACTCTTCGGGGATGGGATTGGATGTCGTCAAACCTCTCAATTTTAGCTTTCTTCAGGACCCTGTTGGCATTTTTCTCTGTTTTTCCGCGGTTTTTCCTGTTCCCCTGAAGTGCTGAAAACGGCTAAGTTATGTAAGTTCCAGCTATACAGTTTGATTGGCATTGTCCAAAATACCAATTCCGGAGCACACCCGGAGTCTGAAATCATGTTTCGAAGCAGAGCAACAGCAACGCAGTAGCAACTGTGATTGATTCGAACCTACGCGAGATCACCAGCGCATCACTACAAGGCTGTACGATAGTCGAGGCTGAAGAAGCGGCCATCGCTCTAGCGGCAGCGGAGGGATATCGGTCTAAACGGTCTCTAACAATCCTTACAGACTCACAAACGGCTACGGAGCGCTCCGCATACTGCGCTCCGGAGACCACATAACACAACGACAACCAAAAGAAGAACCAATTAGGCATACGATAGTATGCACGCCGGGACACACGGGCGTGGCAGGGAACCAAGAGGCGGACAGGATGGCTCGAGGGTACACTTATTACCGAGCATCCAACGCAGGCGACCTCGAGAGGACCGAACCTATACCCCAAGACTATTCGGCGATACTAAATTACTACAAGGGCTGCAGAAAGCGGTATCCACCACCGCACAACTGCCTTAGCAGAGAGGACTCTGTCGCGTGGAGGCAGCTATACAAACGGGCTCGTACCCGAACCTAAACGTACTCAGCAAAATGTATCCCACACAATACAATGACAAATGCCCCTGGTGCCACGAAACACCCACGCTGTATCACATAACGTGGGCATGCCAGAAGATAGCCGTGGTACCCGTTATACCAAACCCGAGTGCTGAGCAATGGGAGGGAGTGCTCTCCAGCGATCGCCAGGTCGACCAAGAAGGTCTGATTCGGCGAGCCCAACTGGCAGCAGCATCCAGCGGAGCCCTGGACTAAGGGCAACCGACCGTTGTGCTAGAAGATGGACGAAGCCATCAGAAGACCGCAGAAGACCAGCGAATCTAGAGCTAATAAAGTTTTTCACTCACTCACTCACTCGAAGCATATGTGGCACTATTGAAGAAACCCGTATGTGCATCGTCCAGTAACATGTGCGCCCACACTTTCTCTTTTCTTCCAGCCGTTCGTCAAGCTCCGGCTGGGGTCCGAATCGGACGTGTCCCCCGGTTCATCCGGGGCCCGGCGTCAGATCTCGAGTCCCGGAGTCGTGCAGAAGTTCCTGCACGCTTCCCTGACCCCGATGCCCATATCGTTCCAAGAGTCGCATATGTCGACGCCGGCGCGCGAGTTGGAGGACGTGAGGGCCGACTACTTCCCGTCGGTGAACTGCACCGTGGACGCGACTCCGCCGCCCAAGACGCCGCCGCCCGTTGTGCAGGTCAGCGGGGAGCGCTTCAAGCCGCAGCGGTCGCTCGCCGTCGACCAACAGCGTCCCGGTAAAGCCACGAAAGAGTTGCGCGTTTCTTCGTCTAGTAGGGAGCTTTGGCTTGTCTATAAACGCACCGCCCTTTTCGGAGGACCGGTTTACAGGAAACGCAAACGTTAAATGATGGTGATACTAATGATGCTGGTGATGTTTATATAAATCATAATCATCATCATCATCATTATTGGCGTCCATTTCAATATGGGGCAGCGACGGCGACATAGCTTACTTCAGGTAACCGATAGGGGGGAGGGGGGATTATACTAACTATGGTGATGATGATGATTGTAGAAACCATCGTAATCATCATCATCATTGGCATTCACTTCGAAACGGGGTGGTGACAATGACATAGCTTGCTCAAGGTAACCGTTAGGGGGCCTGCGAATATTCGAAACTTCAGAATAACGAATCGAACAGTGTCCTATTCGATTCTGTCTTCGAATCGAATAATCACTATTCGTAAATGCGAATATATTTACAAATATTTCTCGAATGTTGCAAAACGTCAACTGCGCCCAATTAAGCAAAGAATTGGAGCAAGAGTGCGGTAGGTTTTCACCCATCCCCCCCCCCTGCGCGTAGTATAAGCATAAATTAGAACTTGCATAGTGGAGCAGGCAACGCCGCTTAGGTAGCCATAATTTATTCATTGCACAGTGATCATTAGCACTCTCTGAAGAGTCCTAGATGGGGGGGGGGGGTTATTCAGTGAGAGACACCACCTAGTGGACTGTCCATTCCGGCCGCTGCTGATTGGCTGGGGCCGCTCGTCTCCTCCTCACTCGTACAGCTGCATCCAATCAGCAACGGCCGAAATGGACAGCTCACTGTGGACTCTTACAGAATACCTACCCCCACCCCCGTGCAAGCGAAGAAGCTACTCCTTTGCTCCTCATGTTTCATTTTGGAATACCAGGATGCGAACAACGTTTTACATTAATTATGATAACGATTGTTCATTATTCGAAAGCTGTTCAATATTCGATTCAATTCGCTTTTTGGCACTACTCGATTCGTATTTGATTGGTTCTCGAAAATCACTATTTGTACGCCCCTAGTAATCGGCACTAATGCCTTGGCGCTTTGTACCACTTGTTTTTATGAATAAAGGTATTATTATTATTATTATTACTATTATTATTATTATTATTATTATTATTATTATTAATACAATAATAATACCCACTTAATATTATTATTGTTATTATTATTATTATTATTATTATTATTATTATTATTATTATTATTATTATTATTATTATTATTATTTATGCATACATAACAGTCTAGCATTTTTGCCCATCTCTTTTTGCTCTTTTCTCTCCATTAAAACCTGTCTCTCTATACTGTACTGTTAGTTGTATGCATGCAACGACTCTGGTTCTATCAATCTTTTCCCTGCTCTTTTCACCAATAATCTAAACGTACCTTCCTTATCTCGACTGCTGACCAGTTATTGCTTCCATCCGCTTTGGATTCCGGCGCTTCTAGAAGGTCAACATTCCCTGTTACCCTTATTGGAATATTTTGCCATCCGATACGGCGCACCAAGGTGTTTGCGGACTATTTGCTGCAGTGGTCACTTGTCTCATCTCGCGGTGAATGATTGCTCCGGTATGTTTTTGTCCGAAGGCTCCCAGGTCGGGCCTCACATAACCAGGCATTGCCCTTTGTGACATCGTACAGATTTTCGCACCTGGTTGCTCTTCTGCCGTATTTATAGCATTCATAGGCGTTTTCTTGCTTTCATCCGCTTGCATCCAATTTACCGTCTCTGTTTCTTCATTACTCCGGCTTCTCCATTTACACTTACCCTGTACTTGGCTGCCACCTTTCTTGACTGCTTCTTCCATTTCGCCTCCAATTTCTTGAGAGACCGATATTTGTGTGCTTTAGTCACCCACTTATTTTCATCCATGTTCATGAGTCTTTCTTAAAAACTAAATTTTGGTCTTAGCTTGTCTGACTTCATGAGAGGTCCAACCCATTTCAGCCTACGCTGTTTCCCTTATGGTTTTACTATGGGCCTCCAATTCCAATTACAAGGCGGCTGATTTTAAGCACAAAAGTGCATTTGTGAACCTTAGCACTGGCACCATTACTCCTCTCAAAATTGTTTTCGCAGCACATCACATACAGGGTGTTTCACTAACTTGAACCAAGAATTTTAATAAAAAAGGGTGGTTAGCCGCAGTTCAGTGAAACCAACGGCATATGGTTCGCCGTCATGTGGCACTCCTTAGAGTATTTTTTTTTATATTCCGTTTAATTAGTTAATTGTCTACGATCAATTATGCAAAATATTAGTACTTACTTTAGGGCCAAGTGCGTTTCGTTGTGTTGTACAGGGAGTTCAGAAACGACTGATCCAGTTTTTTGTGGCGATGTACATGCTGCGCGGCGATTTTTTTCGCCGTGTAAAGAATGCTCGCGAAATATTAAATAGCCAACCGGTCACGTCCACGGTTAACCTCCCTACCTTTCCCCCTTCGTTTCTCTCTCTCTCTCTGTCTATGTTGTCGTAAGCTCCCTAATATCTAGAAATATCGATAAAGGTATATTCTGAGTAGTTAATATAGCAAGCGTCTGTATCGTCGTCGGGGCTAGCAGTATTTCAAATAAATAAATACATTAAAAACTGTGGAAGTTAAGTGGTAAATCCTTCAGCTATGTATGTATGACGGCTTGGTGTATCCTAAATAGATACAAATATATAACTATACGGACAGACGGAATACCGATCGAACGAACGGCAGATAAAATATTTCAAATAGATAGATAGATAGATAGATAGATAGATAGATAGATAGATAGATAGATAGATAGATAGATAGATAGATAGATAGATAGATAGATAGATAGATAGATAGATAGATAGATAGATAGATAGATAGATAGATAGATAGATAGATAGATAGATAGATAGATAGATAGATAGATAGATAGCCGCCGGAATGTACAGTATTGGCGATACTTGTCCTGCCCCAAACACAAAGAAGGGGAAGCGACTGTCCCTCCGTGCACCCGTCCGTACGTTTGTCTACATAACTTCTGACCGGTGTTTCTTCTTCAAGCGCCGGCTAAAGCTCCAGTCCCCGGCAGCGTACCACCAGAGCAGCTCCTCGCCCACGGGAGCAACGCTGCCGCTGCTGCTGCTGAGGTGAAACAACGACAACAGCCGGAGCCCCAGCAGCGACCGCCGGCGGACAACGCGAGCCGCGAGGCCTCGTCCACTTCCGATCCGACCCCCTCGCCCGATGTGTCGTCCGGAGTTTCGCAGGGGCGGCCTTCGCAACCGACGTCCCCGCAGCCCCCGTTCACCGCGAACCCCGATGGCGAAGGCGCCGGCTGCTCTGGCAAGCCGCCGACTCACATCGAAGACGACGGCTCCCTTGTGCTTTCCTTGATCGACAACGTGCAGTGCGAACTCCTCGCCGCCATGTTCGCTCCCGCGCAGTCCACGGCGCGGAATCGTGCACAGACGCCGTACCCGGACAGAAGGTATGTGCGTACAGTCGGCGTCGTGTAGGGGGGTGTCCAAAAAGTAACTGTTCAGTCAGGAAAATGAAACGACGTTATGAGGGTAACTTTGAATGACATCGCAGTTTCTATTGCTGTATGACAACGCGAGACACGTGGTGCGTCTGCCAACTTCTGCGGTGTGCATTCAAAGAGTGCATGAGAACGACAAACTGCCGATGCCGCAGACAGCTTGCACACTGCATACTGCTCAAGTATACCCAGCAACCCTCCACCGAGTCTTCATTAATATGCAGCGTCGTGTGGAGGCATGTCTTCAAACAGGCATGCTTCGAGAGATTTTCAGCGTCTTCTGTAGTGATCACCGCACAGCCGTAAGTATAACCTTTAAATTTAACACCACCATTTCCATTGCACATTTACTTTTCGGACACCCTGCATTTATACCGAATGCGCCTTAACCGGCCTCAGAACCGAAAGAAACACAAGAGTGTAATCCCTCTTGAAGTCTGTTCTTATTACCGGCGTTTGCGTTGCGGAGTGAAATGAAAAGCCAATTCATTTCACTATGACAGCTAGTGGTTGAAAGCCGCATCTGTCTGTCTGTCTGTCTGTCTGTCTGTCTGTCTGTCTGTCTGTCTGTCTGTCTGTCTGTCTGTCTGTCTGTCTGTCTGTCTGTCTGCCGTCTGTCTGCCTGTCTGTCTGTCTGTCTGTCTGTCTGTCTGTCTGTCTGTCTGTCTGTCTGCCGTCTGTCTGTCTGTCTGTCTGTCTGTCTGTCTGTCTGTCTGTCTGTCTGTCTGTCTGTCTGTCTGTCTGTCGTCTGTCTGTCTGTCTGTCTGTCTGTCTGTCTGTCTGTCTGCCGTCTGTCTGTCTGTCTGTCTGTCTGTCTGTCTGTCTGTCTGTCTGTCTGTCTGTCTGTCCGCGTTTGTTTGTTTTAGTTTGTAACCCTTTTCTTGCAAACATCGGTCACTAGATAGTGCATTGTCAAATGAGTGGTGCACCGGCTAGCTATGTTGAGGAAACAGGGTTCGAAGCCAACCGTTAGACCACCTTGTGCTTCTACATACCCATACCTTGGGTATGGGTATGTAGCAGTTCACAGAGATAAGCGCTAAAGTGCTTTATTATTACTGACTGGGATGCTATGAACGTGAGAAACTTTTCTTTATTACCATATCAATTATATCGACACTCCAGGCGCATTTCTACTGTCGGTGTCGCCATCGCCGTTGCCGTGAGCTTCCTATAAAGTCTAAGGGCGATAAAATCGTCGCCGCGCGGCCTATTCGTACGTGCGAGTGAAAGCGTTCGACAGTGAGCCGGCGAACGCGACTCAATATCGCGTGTGCCAGGGAGGAAGGCGGGCCGGAAGCGTGCCCTCTCCAGTCGCGCAGGAGGCACGGAGGTGAGGCAATTAAGGGGCGGCGTTCTTCTCCGGCGGCTGCTGCTTACGGCACGGCCGTGGGGGCGCCGTATCTAGAAAGTGACCTGCGGCGTGGCCAAGGTGCGCGTTCACGCGGTCCCCATCTTCAAAGCTATCTGCGATGTTTGCAGAGTGCGCATGGTCCCGGTAGCTTTGTTTGCGCTGCGCTTTCGACGTTTCGTCGGCGTTGAAGCGAGAGATACACGATCGATCGCTACTGCTGCCGTTATTCCTCGCTCCACCATTTCGGCAGCGAGTTTTCGCGCTCGTCAAGAGGGACGTCTTCATGTTTACCTGTGTGCGCATGACTTCATGCTTGCTAACTTAGCTAAAACACGTTGACGGGCTAGTTGGTTTGAATCCATGATAGAATGCGTAAGCGCAACTGAACAATGACGTAGAAAGAAGCAGACACACAAGGACAGCGCTGTCTCTGCGTGTCTGCTTCTTTGTACGTCCTCGTTCAATCGCGCTTACACGTTATACCATTCTTAATTTAGTGTGTCAGCGAATGTTTACAAGTTTGTATGACCAGTTAGATGCGCAAGTCATCAACGCCATGCAAAAAAAAATGAACCGTCAAGGTCATTTCATGTTTCTTGAAACAAGCTAGTAACATGCGCCATCGTGTGGAAGGTCGGCTCGTTGATGGTGCGTGCGAGATTTTGGAGTCAGTTCGCGGTATTTGAAATGCACCTCACTGGCGCTTTTTGGTCGTACGAAATGACACAGCTCTGTATATCAACTTCTTGTCGATTTTCATGTAACATGATGGCAAGAACACGCTGAAGAGGAAGATTTAGCTCGTACCCAACTCAGACATTGCCTATTCAAATACATGTAAAGTGCATAAATGCTTTTCTGATATAAGCCATGGACCGATTTCAGTGAAGGTTGTTGCATTTGAGAAAGAAAGTTAAATTCTAGCGTCTGTTGGAAGGGAACTTTCAATTCAGGACCTGGTTATATTAAAAGCAATTTTCAAGAATTGATAACTTCAAAAAATTACAAGCATGAGGTTTACAAATTCGTAGCTGCTCACCAAGGATTGATGTTACAGTTCCGTGAATGCGCCCACTAGATCATCCAAAACGGACAAATCTGATATGTCAATTTATATCTTTCGTGCATTTGGTACGTTGTTTATAATGGTCTTGCAAAAGTTTACTCACGTAATATTGGTTTACTTGAGAGCCATGTATAGTATATCAATTTTGTCCGCTTTAGATGCACTATTAGGTGAAATTTACAGAATTCTAATATCGTCTTTTTATTGCTAAGTTAAAGTTGCAAACTTGATAGTTTTGTCTTCTGAGGATTCGCGTCTTTTGCCAATTTTTAATTAAAAAAAATTGACGGCATAAATAAAGAATGTGCAACCAACAGCCACTAGCTTTTAAATTTTTATTTGAAATGCAACAAGCCTCATCAAATGTGGTGCAGTGGTTGCCGAGAAAAAGAATGTCTCCTTTCCCATGTATTTATATAGGAGCCCCCGAGCTAAAGCTTCCTCTAAAATCGCATCCATACACTTTCACAAGGATCCAGCTTTATATCCCATATTAATATCTTGCTTAATTGTTTGCAAGATAATTTTGAGGAGGCCTGAAGGCAATAATTATTATAGCGCACGAAGAGCCTGCAAGAGGATATACTGGAAAAACGTTTCCATTGCCGGGCTTCGATGAAGAGGCGGTAGTTCCTCAAAGTTTCCGACAAAAATTGGTAGAGGGTACTCGGGTGCTAGGTGTCTACGAGAACTGAACACGTGATTGATATGGCGTGAGAATGAGGGGTAGTACATGTATATGTCTAAACGTAGTCCATCTCGCTTCGAGTGGCCTTGCGACTTCGCGAATTGATCGTTTCGAACAATGGCATCATCTCCATCACAACCTATTTATGTCCACTGCAGGACGAAGGCTTCTTCCAGCGACCTCCTATTACGCCTGTCTTGTGCCAGCTGACAACACAAATGCAACGATAAGCAGTGACTGCGCATGCGTGCAGAGAAGAATTAGATCATGCAAATTGAGAAAGACAGAGCGTAATGCAACACGTCACCAGACTGTTTGAAGCCAGAAGCACAAAAACATTAGACAAATTAATGTACTAATCATCATTTCAGCGGTAGCAGAACGATCACAGCGCTAGAGTTCCTTCTTTCTAGGAAACTCCAAGGATAATCCCGTACAGTCTAGTTTTACGATGCATGCCCTCTCGCTACGCAATACATAGAAGCCAGTGGTTCACTTTACCAGTCATATTATACTTGTTCTTGCTGGAGCAGAGACAACTTCCACTGAGTACAGCTTCCACCACGCGTGCATGCTTGAAGCCTGCTCCTCCGCGCTTCAGTTTTCGCATGACGTGTGTTGAGATACAGTTGAGGTCATAACCAGGTGCCTTAAAATGCGATTAACTACTGGAAAATGGCACCCCCTCCGTAACCCCTGGTTTTGGCGTCACTGGGGTGGCACTGAAATATCGCAGGACGTTATGCCTAATCCACGTATTCATTTCATCCATCCCCAGCGCTTTAAAGAAGTAGGGAAAAAATTCGCCTAGGATTACGATACTCCCTAATGCGAAATATGAGCGAAGGCACGTTTTGGTGCGGCACGTTGCAAACGGAGTTAAGTGTGGCGCGACTGCCTCGCTAATCGGGAGATTGCGAGAGGCAGCACGTAGGTGACGCGTGGGCACTGTTCCCAGCAGCCGCCGCAGACAGACTTCCGCTCATGCAGCGCTTCGTTTCCATACAGACGAAGCGCTACACTGGCGCCATCTCGTAGCCATCGTCGCCGCAAAGCCTATCTAGCGCGGCACTGCACTTTTCTTCTCACGCTTTCGGCATACCCTTCTCCTCCGCTTTCCTCGCCCCGCTCTCGTCGCTATCGCAGTCTCTCATCAACCGCCGCGCTCCTCGTTTTCTTTCATCTTTCGCCGTGCTCGTTCGCTCTATTACAAGGGACAGCGCCGACGTCGACGCACACCGCAGAAACGGGCGCCTAAGAATTGGTGCTCTAAAATTAAGAGGAAAGACGAACGGGCAGGCGTTCTACCTGTCCTTTCGCCCTCCCTCTTCTCTTACTTTTTCCTATTTCTTTAAAGCGCTGGAAACGCTCGAAATGCCGATATTCCAATTAGCCCAGCTGTCCGTTTTAAGTTAACCACTTGCTCATGCACGTGTGCAGTATGGTCCGGCTCATGCAACCACGAGCACAGGCCTTGGCACTCGAGTACAAATCTCCGCCGGCAGGGACGCAGCAGCTGCAGTTCCAGCCACGGGGTGGTGAACCATTGTCTCCACGGTCACCCTATCAGACGGGAATCAGCGCGTTGCCGCGAAATGTCATGGACCTGATCTCCCCGCCGGACGATGAAGCCACAGTCGCCATGACACCGACTGGCGAGCACAGCCGCAGTCCCATCGACTCGGCGACGCAAATGGAGGTGGAGACCGTTTCGTTTCGTTTCACTTTGTAGACGGCGCAGGTGTTAGTACAAAGCCTTAGCTTGTCAGTACGCGTGCTACCGTTTGCGGAAACCCGGGTTACCGGAAAAGTGTACGGCAGCAGCAACGCCAATAGTTACATTACTTTAAATAAATTTTAGCAAGAGAGCGCAAAAAAAGCTAATACCACAGTGACCTATCATATTTTACTTCATTGCTAGTGTAAACTGTCGGTAGAGACATGGTCGTTAACGTGCACTCATATTTATAATTTTCCTTCGACGAGAACATTCACACGCATATTATTGTAGTTAGGCAAAGCGTCATGAGATGTCGGTACCAGCTCAGCTACGGCTGCCTAAGACTTCGGTAACCCGGCCATCCGCAAATGGTAATAAGAAGTTCGTGGACCAGCTAAATCTCTAACGAAACCAGCGGCCGAACTAACAAAGCTTTTCCATTCGTAAGTAGTGTTCGCCATTGGCCAGCACCTTCGTTAATGATACGCGCAGCTGCTCGAGTAACTATAATTTGCTTTTGCCAACAATTCTAGCGTAAGAGCTTTTTTTTTTGTGAATACGGCCCGGCATGACAGCGTCTGGCTGGTTAGTTAGACATTAGGAACGATAAAGCAAAATGAAATACGTAAACTGGGGTACGTACGGTCGCACGCAGTGGAGAATTTTAGCTTGTCAGTCAGCTTTAATATTAGACAGTTTTACCTGGTCTATGTACTTCTCACCGTTTGTGGATTACCGGGTTACCGAAGCGGTGCGAGGCTGTAGAAACCGTAGAAAAGCTGGTACCAACATCTAGTGAAGCTTCGTCCAAATAGAATGCGTGTGAAACACATTTGTGTTGGGCTAGTGTTCCCGTCGAAAGAAAACAGTAAAAGAACGGCTCGTTAACAATGCCTTCGCTACCAACGCTTTACACGAGCAGTTAAAGGCCAACCCCAAAGGAATGGCACTTGTGCTGCACTGGCTATAAATGCATCGCATATACTACCAACGTAATCGTGGCAAAGTCGCTGGGCTGGTGATTGTCTAATTTTCTTATTAGTAGCCGTTAAACGACGCCTAAGCAGACGACGCGAGCACACGGCAATGAGCGGTAGTTGTGCAATCATGGCGACATTCCCAGAACCGTAGACGACTGCTGATCTTTCAGTTTCGCCTAGGAATCCAGGCGAATCGCTCGCTCAGCATTAGTCGGTTGATGGGTTTCTCTCCCAGTGTTATTTTCCTTGGTGTAATATTCCGTTGGCTTCGTGCGGTTGTAACTAAAGTAACTCGAGCCCTTTGGTTTCGCTTGTCTTTCGGTATGCTTATATTGCCTATTTTGAGATAATAACTGCTGATTTATTTATCATTGCTCGTATCTTTGTAATCCGCCAGTTGTACCGCTATAAATTATGTGTGCGATTGAAAAACAGGGTTATGAGACAAGGAGAAGCGAAATATGAACGGTGACCTTGAGGTGACCCAAGTGTCCTTGAAATATTATAGCTACTCTTTCGTGCAGCCCCGCAAACTATATTACTTGGTGTTTCTACCGCCCCTGCGAGCAGACAGTAACTTTACTGACAAGCTCAACTGCATCCTAAACGTACTAATGAAAAAAATGCATTAACGCTCAGATTTTGCCCTTCGGAGACTTTATTTTCCCTAATATCAATTGGGATAGCTATCCAACGTCGTCACATACTAGAACCAAAAATGATTTCCTCGAAGTCTGCTTTAATTTCAACTTACATCCTTCCTACTCAGGAAGGATGTCGGGGAAACGGTTGATCTTGAGAAACTCGGTTAAAGTTATACAGTATGGCAAGTTCCGGTACTGACACCTACCTACTTCCACAATCCTTCGAGAACTACATCGCAAAACAATTCCTCAAGTCTTTTAAATGCTTTCACCTTAATGTGAGATCAGTTAACAGAAAGGAATCGGACTTAAGCTTGTTTTGGAAGAGATTAGCTTCATTACTGAATTATAAGACCTCCCCAAATGCGATCCAGAAACTGATTATAAATGGTACCGAACTAACGGGGAAACCACTTGCAGATGCGTTTAGTAAATATTTTGTTAATCTTAAGGTAGAATATACCGTCCCAACAGTCTAGAAAACCTTCGATGGAATGGATAAACAATTTTTCTCAACCAAACAAGCGAAGCTGAAGTATTCACAACAATAGCTAGCCTAAATAACAGTAATACCAAAGATGCCGATGGTTTTAAAACTAAACCTCTTAAGTATATCGCTGGTCTCCTTGCACCAGTTATAAAACATATCTTTAATCTTGGTCTTAGTCAAGGTGTCTTTCCACATAACATGCAGCTTGCACGGGTAACAGTTCTTTTATAAAAAGGGAAACAAAAATGAGATGAACAATTACAGACCTACTCTATTCTACCTATTCTATCTAAAGCATTCGAGTAAGTTATATTAAGCCTATTTAACAAATTTCAACCAAAACACAAGATAATAACTAATTCTCAATATGGCTTTCGGCGAGGGCTAAGTACAGAATTTGCCCTTCTAACACTAAAGAAACATATTTTAACGCATTTCGAGCAAGCTAATTTCGTACTTCATTTATCTCTGGACTTTTCCAAAGCGTTGGATCTCATTAGTCATGACATATTGTTTCAAAAATTTGAGCGGTATGGTTATCGTGGCAAAGCCTTAAGTTTAATCAAGTCTTACTTGGAACATAGGAAACAAATTGTTAAAATAGCTGACTATCTCCGAACAATTACGGGTTTCTAGCGGCGTACCTCAGGGCAGTATTTTAGGCCCATTTCTCTTCAATATGTATATAAAGGATATTACAAACATTTCTCCTATAGCACAATTTATTATATACGCCGACGACACGAGCAATTTCCTAACAGGAAAAGATATTGAGGAATACTTAACTTCGCAGAATCCGCACTGCTTGCTTTAGAATAATGGACTGAGAAAAACCGGCTGATGATCAATGTGTCCATGACGAAATGCATATTATTCAGGTCAAAAGCAAGAAATATAACTGTAAATAGAAATATAACCTTACACTCTACTCCGATCGAAATTGTTTCTACATTTAAAGGGTTATTAGTAATTTTTCAGCAAACTTTATCATGGGATCATCATATTAACCATCTAGCAACAAAACTATATCAAGTCATAGGCCTCACATACCGCAACCGTAGTATTCTGACACGGAAGGTTATGCTGGTCATCTATAACACCCTGTTTTCCTCAAGGTTAAACTACTGTCAATCAGTGTGGTCGTCTACAACGACGGGAAATATACACAAGCTCCATATACTTCAAAAAAGGTTTCTTCGTGCAGTAGAAAATGTGCACAGTCGTTTTCACACACACGAAACATTTCCAAAATACAACGTTATGCCTATTATGAAGATATACAATTACCGACTAAGTAAGCTTTATAAACAGGAAATAAGAAATGGCAGCACGTTCTTAAAACAGTTAGCGAACCTACATACTGACGCCCCTTGCCATATGTCACCCGTCACAACGAATACTGGAATGTAAACACATAACGCACGACCTATGGTCTTCAAACAATGGAAAATCAGTTACCGAGATTATTAAATAAACTGAATAGAGAAAATATACAGCTGGAAATATGTGCATTTAAAGAAATCCGGAAATAGTGTATGTCCGAATGATCAGTTCTTTGACTGTCACTGAAAATCTGCAATTACGCTACTCTCTTTTTTATCCTTATTCCGTTATCCTTATTCTAAACATACTTATGTTTTAATGAAGTCCTTTCTTCTTATTCTAAGTGACCATGTTTTCTTTACCGACTTTTATTATGTATGCGTCGATGTTATTTCCACCTGATGAGTGAATTGTATTTATGACTTGTATTTATGACTTGTATTTATGACTTGTATTTATGACTTGTATTTTTGAATTGTATTTTTAAATTGTAGGGAATTGTGTTTTCTTACCTTAGAAAGCTATACCTTCGTATGATTTCTTTTCTTTTTTAATTGCTTCAAGGCATTTGTTCTGTCATTAATTTCTGCCTTATATCACGATCATTTTTGTTTCTGTTTCCGGAAAATGGACTTAATTTATCAAGGTGTATTGTGTACTGTACTGTGTATTGTGTGTGTGTTTTTTTTATTCTGTTTTTTTCTGGTGTAAGCAATGCGGCTATACCGCTGTCACGTACATGGGGGCCTGCTGCTTTGTCAAGCTGTCATTTGTGACAACTTTTACTGCTGGCCTCCAGTGTCGTGCACCCTACATGTGACACAAATAAAGGCATTATTATTATTATTATTATTATTATTATTATTATTATTATTATTATTATTATTATTATTATTATTATTATTATTATTATTATTATTATTATTATTATTATTAACCCAGCTAGTTTTGGAACCAACATGCCTAGTGAAAGATTCGGCCTGCATTTTAGATCTCATATTATCTACCAATCCATCTAGCCTATCTTCCATATCTTATCTCCGGGACATTAGCAGCCATAAAGTAATTCAGACTGTCTTTAATTTGACCTTTCCAAAACGAGAAAAACGAGAATCATGGAATAAAACAATACGCTTATACGACAAAGGCAACTACGAAGCCATTAATAACGAGCTCGTGTCCTATACCCCACTTTCAGTGCTTAATTCCACAACCGCGCACTTAAAGCAAATTGGTCGATCTTACCAAACATCACTGACCTTGCTTCTAACCACATTCCAGTTATTCCAGTACGGACTAAAAGCAATAAACCTCGGTTCACAAAAAAAATATCAACTCTTCTCGTTTGGCAAAGCAAAACAATGGTCATTTGGCCAGGGTCAAATATTACGAGGCAGAGACAGCTTATCTCTCAACGAAATCTTGAGTTTTGGCCATCTGGGGAGAGACTGTCAAACTCCGTCCTACGTGGCGTTAAGAAAATGTCACGCAGCACGACATCGAACCGCTGCCAACATGACGCGGAATGATAGTTTAGAGCGATTAAACTACACGGCGACGGCTTCCAACGCTTCCGCAGGGATACGCTCGGGTTTTTATAAATACCACGTGTATTTTCAAGACTGTGTTTCAAACATCGGTTTTGGGAACAGTGTTACGCCATGTGTAGACAGTCTAGATAGGCATCCATCAAAAGCTGAATCTCCCGACTGCATACGCTGTAGCGGCTGTTACGATAGCAGCCGTTGTTTTATCACAGCTAGCGTTTTTGTCTTGAAAATCGTGCACAAATTTTCGTCGTTTCTATAGGCTTCTATTGCTGTATCTTTAACCCCTCTGGGAACAAAATTCTAGCTTTCCACAGCGTGATCACTGCATTTGTCTCGTGTGGATTGTCATCTAGAACATGTCTGTCACCTGCCTTTTTCAATAATCGACCTGCAGCTTTATTTATTCGCGAAAAACCCGCTCGTTCCATTGAAAACGCGCTATAGCTTCGTGTCGTGGCCACTTGGCGCGCTAGTTGGCGCGTGTACAGAAGAGCTAGATAGTTCATGTGATGCAGCTTCGACATTGCCCGATCAGTATTTTGGGTTATGTGACTGTACCAATGCAGATTATTGCAAATATGAAGACCTAGACATTTGTCATGCTCGATGCGTGATAGTATGTTTTCATCCGGTATGCAGTCAAATAACAGGGCACGCGCCTTATTCGTTACAGACATGACAACACTTCTCTCGAAGTTTACTGGCATTTCCCATGTGTGGCACCGCTGAAACCGCCGATGACATTCTTTGCTCAGTTGAAGACGATGCTCAGTTGAGTTTATAACGAGAATATTTACGTGTTTATTTCGGCTCAGTACATAATTATGCCTGTGGTGCCGTGAACCCATGCAATGTGGGCAGCGGGCTCGTGAAGCTGTCGAATGGCAGCATTTATCTTTGTCTAGCTTTCCTTTGTCTGTTTGTGAACTAGACGAAATGCGAGATTGGTAAATTGATTGATCGATTGATTGATTGATTGATTGATTGATTGATTGATTGATTGATTGATTGATTGATTGATTGATTGATTGATTGATTGATTGATTGATTGATTGATTGATTGATTGATTGATTGATTGATTGATTGATATCTCTTCAGGTGGTGTCGGGGGGAGGCGCACCAGGAGACAGCGCACTCCCCGATGCGCCCGTGCTTCCCGAAGCCTCGGCGCCGCCTCCCAAGCACATGTCGGGACCGTATGCCGAGCACCTGGAGAGGCTCCGCAGCAGCGGCCAGCTGGAACCGGAAGCGGAAGACGACACCCCTTGTCGGAAGGACTCCTTTGAGCAGGAGCCGCTGACCTCCGCGGCCCCGACGCAGGAAGAGGGCATCAGGCGTCGCGCCGGGCGTGGCAAGCGCGATCAAGAGGATCGCCATGATTAAATAGAGAGCGTGTTGCGCGCGACTAAGAATGCATAATTTTAAATATTGGTATTAGGGGCTTGTTTTACTTCGTTCGGGGAAGAAAATTGCGGAGGCGGGTCCCGTATTTTTTTTTCGTAATTGTTTTATGTTATGTATAGACACTACCAATTTTAGTATTGCTTACGAGCGTTGTGATGCCTGTACTGGTGTTGTCAACCTGTGGGGAGTCCGAAGCCCTTGTCAAGCTGATTCGTGAGCTTTTAGTGCCGGCTCGTCGTATATTAAATATGTTATTATATGTATATATATATATATATATATATATATATATATATATATATATTAATAAATTGAACTGAATACAATACCTTCGCAGATGGGAACCGTACAAAACAGTTCCGATTTCTCAAATATCAAACGCGAGAAAAAAAATACGTTAGTGAACACATTACATATGTAAAAGAACCTATGGAATTAAACGTCAAAAATCCGACATTCTGTGTTACTCTTTGTTCGAAAAGATTGTTCCAGTCAGTTGTTCTTGAGAAATAGGAATACGTAAATCAGTTGTTACGTGGTGTTAGCTGGCGCAAAGCTACATGCTGTGCCAGTGTCTGGTAACGTAACCTGTCGTCAAAGTGAAGAGAGCCGAAGTGACAGTGGCACAATTAAAATTCACTACCTGGAAAAAAAATTCCAAAGGGGCGAATGCCATCTCGCTCCCTGTATTAGCCAGCACTCTGTAACGATATTAGGTTTCGTGACGTCACCGTAAACCTGTTCGTACTTGGACAACCGGTCATCGACATTGTCGCTCACCAGTGCCGGCTGAACATTGTCACGTTTCTGGGGCGCTGCGCAGTGGTACCAACGAAAGTGGTTGAAGCCGGCGAGGCCTGACCAGAGTCGCCGAGCATGATCAGTGATAGCTACTGCGCTGTTTCAGGGTCGGCGAACAACCAGCACCTCCACTGCAAAATAGTTTACCCGTTTAAAGTTTTACCCGTTTACGCGCGTAAATATTTTACCTTGCCCAAATAATGTTACGATGTTTATTGCAGCGTGCAAATGATGTCGCAGGTTTGGCTGAAAAGATTGTGTCCCAGATGCAGTCGCGCGAAACGTCGCTTTGAATCGGCTTGACTTAATAATAATAGGCTTGGTTTGCATCATTCTAGGGAATGCAAGATACAGGAGGCCGACCACTGACTGAAATTTTATTTTTCCTCTCAAAAGGAGATTGTGCACATCTGCGGGTGTTTGCTCCAACCAAAAACTTTCCTTTATCTGAAATAGTGTCCCGAAGCTGAATTCAGACCACCGCTTTATTATCAAGAGGGCCCAATAATGCATTACCTTATAGAGAAGAAGAAGTGCTTCCCTCGCACTCCTCACGTAAGTTGAAGGTGACAACAAGAACGAGTTTATGGTAGCTATTTTGCTAGTCATTCTCTTTGAGACCGCCAGATTTTTCACTCCCGTTTTTGAAGCCGAGCTTCTGGCAGTAATTTTAGCGATGCGGAACTCCCTGTGAATGCAATCATTGCGATTATTATAACAGATTCCTTTTCTGTCTGTACTACATCTACAGCTTCATCCAATTCACCAGCTTAGAAAACTTTTGTGACATTAGTGGCGCCGGACTTGAATTTTGTAAAACTATAATGGGTACCAGGACACTGTGGATTGCATTTAAACGAAACGGCATATTCATTAGCGCGACCATCCCTGAGTGGACAGATTAAATCGGTTTTTCCAGTAATGGCACACATAACCGCGATTACATATCGAAAATACTGAATTCGTAAAGATGAAAGCATATTTTACCAATACGCCCAACAAATGGCCGTTCGTAAAGATGTCAATAAATTGATGACATGGACAGACTTTCAGCACATTTAATTTCTATGGAAAATGCGGTGGTGTTTATCAAGACAATCGGAAGTAGTGATCACCAGATTACACTGCCATGTCTCCGCCTTAAACCTATATTTGCACAGGATTGGTCTGACGATATCGCCCCTGTGTCAATACTCCCAAGAAACAGAATCTCTAGATCACTATTTACTCTTATGTCACCGGTATAAATTATTAAGAAAAGGACTTCTGGAAATTCCGCTTACCAAACTAGGGTTACTTTTAATTAAATTATGAGGTTTTACGTGCCAGGACCACGATATGATTATGAGGCACGCCGTAGTGGAGGACTTCGAAAATTTGGGCCACCTGGGGTTCTTTGACCTGCACCTAAATATAAGTACATGGGTGTTTTCGAATTTCGACCCCATCGAGATGCGGCCGCCGTGGCTGAGATTCGGTCCCCCGACCTTGTGCTTAGCAGCCCAACATCATAGCCTAAGCAACCACACGGTGGGTGCGGTTAATTTTAACATCAGAAAAGATACTAACGTTCGCCGCGTCAGTACTGGGTTTTCGCCACAGGGACGTACTTGATGCCGTTCGTGGTTTCATACAATCAACGAAACGAATAAATCTTCGAATGTTCTTTTTAATTTATTTATTTTTAATCGCATTGGCAATACTTCAAAACATTAAGTAAAGGTTCAGAGACACAATTCTTGTCCAATCCCCAAGCGTGGGTAAGAGTCACAGTATGAGAACATCGTCATCATCATCATCGTCATCATCATCATCATTTAATTTAGCCACACAGGTCTTGCTGATTTGCATCTTTGTGTTACTCGTTTTATGATAAAACCGGAAATTCGCGGCAAATTTCACTGGACATCATGTCATCAATACTAAGTCGAACGTAGTACTTGTTTTTCGGGGACACCCACCAGATCTTATTTTCTAATTAGCCTGTAATATTTACATTGAGAGAGCAATATCACTTGATGTGTGAGCGGACTTCAGCGGTCAAAACTATTTCAGTCGTGAAGCACGGAAAAGCGCATTGCAACCGATGCCGCAGGAAATAGTGCCAGACTTACGGCGCATATTATTGCATCACTCCTTCGAATGATGACGATGATGATGATGATTATGATGATGATGATGATGGTCCTCTACAAATGGCACATACCCACCATGAGAGAACCACCAAGAATTTAAGGGCGAATCTGCTACTTTTCTGTGTCCACTACCAAAAACCAAATGAGACGCACTTCTGCGAATACCGAACCGAGGACCGAGGTCATTGACCATTGCAGCCTTGCAGCCATTGTCAGTGGCGTAATTCAATGTCGTAAACGTCTTTACTTGCGTGCTCCTCATCCAGTGGTATGACCCTAAGCATTGCTGAGAGTTTTGAGGTCTGATTACACAATCGTTCTTTAAGAAGGATATCTCCATAAAAAAAGAATGGGTCGGAGCGCATACAACCAAGTACGCACAAGTCAGGAACTGTAACTGGATAACATTACCGGTGAAAGCATCTTATCATTGCATTCTACCAAAAATAAAGTATGGACAAACTTGGAGAAAGAAAATTTAAAACTAAAAGGCCACGCAACGAGCGATACAAGGGGAAATGGTAAATAAGCTTTGCAGCAATCCACAAGCTGAAGGAAAATTTATGAAAGGGGATAGTTGTCGACCACCTGGTATTAGCACAGCACTTGAACGAGATCCATGCGGGTTTCTCAGAAACGGCGCTCTGTCCAATGTGATCGTACAGTTAACGCTGGAAAACGCAATGTTGCACCGAAAACATCTCCACTTGAGAGCGTTGCATATCAAGGGCCTTCAACACTTTCAGCGGCGATTCTGGTACGGTCATTTGTAGTTATCTCATTCCTAGGGTAAACCAATCAAAAATAGAGTTACCATACGTGGACAGCCCCTTACGGAGTACGCGCATGCCGATGACGAACACACGTGCAGCAACGCTGATGGCACCGCCGTGTGGCACCTAATGTAACCAAAGCACGTGCCATGCGAGACGGCACCGGCTCGCCTTGCAGATCTTGGAGGCCACACGTAGAACTATTATTGCAGTGTCAAGCATTATCCTACGTATCCTCATATTACCATACAGTGGTTCTGCTCCCATTTAGTTAGGCTAGGCTAACATGCCGTCAGTCAGGCAATGTGCTGTTGCTCCCTAAAACATCTTTCTCATCAACACCACGAGTCGTTAGCAATGCATGCCAGCCAGAAGACCATGTGACTACGGCTTCGTTTTGTTTCGTTTTACATCGATGATGGTGCATGCCCACTGCAGGGGATCGACCAAGATTAGGATGGTATCAGAAAATTGCAGTTCCTGCTAAAATTAGTTAATAATTGTCAAGAAGAAATTCATAAAAGCAACGTCTGAAGAACTTAAGAGAATCTCCCTGGAACAATTGAAAATTCCTGCATGGCTGAGCAAACACCTGTATGGCAGTTTTCAGGTGAGGAGACTCCAAGAGAAAGAATACACGGAATAAAAAAATTTAAAACAAATTCTCTAAAGCTTCATTCTAAAATGCTATTTCTTTTTCTTAAGAAGAAAAATCCGACAGAATAAAAAAATTATTATCTATAGTTTAATCTCCACAGATTGTGCCCATATGGGAGGGCGCCCGACCAGCCCTGTGATGATAAAAGTTTTGAGACTATCGGCAATGCTTTGGCTTCCGCTTCATTAGTGGCGTTTACATGAACGCGATAACTGGCGTATCCTACCGAATTCCTAACACATCACGTGGCGTGTGGTATTGAGGGGCTGCCGCTATGTAGTCTCCATCGTTCACTGGTGGAACGCACATCGCTGGAAACAGGTTCTCGCTTGTTTCGTACGAAGGAACGTGTGCCACGTGCAAACGCTGTCGCAAAGTAATTCACGTGAGGCGCCAACGAATGCGGCACTTACGCTACTGTCGCCTTCATGTAAACACGACTGCGATATCGAGCTAAAGCCTGTCAGCCAACCATCCCCATGCCGGGGGAATAGGCAGGAATTACGCGTCCCAAAATTAAAATACGTTTCATGAAACGCCAGTGACACAAGCACTATATCAGATTAGGAAGTTAAGAAAGGAAAGAACGAGATCGTAGAAAGTAAATAAATTATCAAATTAGGTAATAAATTATAACAAATAAATAAAGCCCCAACTAAAACTAAATTAGGCGAAACAAACACATCAAGGTCGTAATTTCGCAAACAAATGGCGCAGTACCCAAGAGGAAGTCCTGAGTGACAGTTCCTACGAGTCGAGGCATGGAAGCATAAACTTCGTAAAATAAATATCGTTGACAAGAGACGAAATAAGACAGTCATTTTAACAAAATGACTACTTACGAAACCAGATATATAGTTTATTCCGGTTCACTTATTCATTATAAGTAGAGATTTCGAAATTTATACCCGTAACACATATCCAAGCTCATCATCATCATCATCGTAATCATCTATCCTCAGGTGTTGTGTGAAATAAGATCATCATCAACAAATATATTTACTAGTCTCTATTTACAGGGTCTTTTGTTGTAATCCGCCACAGTCTTCTTGGACGCTCTTGACCGGGTTTAGCAGCGGTGGGGTCCTTTGTCCAGGGCTCCGACGGCCCTGGACAAATACGGCAGTAGTGAAAAAGCCCTATAGTGTGTTGTTGCTGTTGTCCTCCTCACCACTTGTCACTCACACCCACTACGGGGTATGAGCCAACATTCGGGGCAGATTTCACGATCACTGCGCCTCTTTGAAGGAAGAAGACGCCGGATGCGAGGAGGAGCCTCGCCTCCGTCCGCCTTAGAGCCACCCGTGGCGACTTTGGGGCGGACCACGCTGGCAAACCATGGATCAACCCGGCGGTGCCCGAGACCGCCTGCTAGGCATGGTCGTGCTCTCCAGCATCACTTTCCTCGTGCTGAGCATCACGCCTCCTCTGCGCTTCCTCGTCGGATTCGTCTCGAATGCCATCTTCGCCGGCATCGTGGGCTTCCAGCTGGCCGAGCTCATGGACCGGCGGTACCGCCAAGAGGTCCGGCTCAAGCATCCGACCGTCTTCGTCAGCGGTGAGATCCGAGCCGGAGTTCGGACCGGTTCCCCTTCCACCTCTAATGTCCGTTCTTTTTTTTTAGCGCCCTGTAGTGTTCTGTGTCTGTGGTGAAAAAAGAATGCAGACGAACGCGAAGACGTCGATGTTATCACGTGCTGCGTGTTTACGTAAATGAAATGTTCTTATTCGCTGGTTCGCTGTTGTTGGGGTCTTCTCATCTTTTCACCTCTGCTTCTTGTCCCTTAAATGTTCATGCGCAGTCACGAGCGAAATTTTGGAGACCGTGACGTCGGCAAAAAAAAATTACAAATGTTTCTAGCACAGCTCCGCAACGTGTCATTTCTTCAATCATGGTTTGATACATAGTTGGAGAGCTTTTCAGGGAGCAAAGGGTTCAAAAAGACGCGGACAAATATGAAGCTGAATAAACTCAGAAGTAAACGCCCGTCCTGTGGTATCTTTCTTTTTGTCCGCCTCTTCTTGTGCCGTTGATTTCCTGAAGTGTTGTTCAATACGTTGCATTGGTCGAACACAAGCACGTAGTCTGTACCACTTTATTTCAGTCGGCATACCGAGGTTACATAGGGAAAAATGTATTCCGCGTCAGCATTTGCGTTGAAACCTTTGCTCGAGAGTGTGCATAGCATTAATCGAAAGCCCCCCGACTGTTTGACTTTGAGGAGTTGCCCAGCGAGGAGTTACCCCAGTTGCTGAGCAACTATACGAGTATGCCGAGATCACATGCCACGCGAACGAGCTCCGTATGTGGACGTATAACACTGCTCACAATTCGAACGTGTCCTGTTAATGGCGAATTAGGAGGGGACTTACTGTACCTCCTGTAGAAAGTACCTCCTTGCCAACAATTGTCCCTGCCCTCCCACTTCGCGGAACACGCGGCACTTACGGCAGGCTTCAGCTCGAATGGCAGGACTGTCCGGTTCAGATAGCGTGACAGTCGTTCGCACTTCAGAGACAGAAACGGAGGCTTTGCAGCGTGCACGGTTCACACCGTGCCCAGACGGATGAGGACTTTCGCGGCAAGGATGCGTCAGAGAACAGCAACAGTGGGCATGTGGATACGAAGGATAAGGAGAGGTGGACTAAGACGATGTGATTAGCTGGGTAATGCATACATGTTCAGTTTCACGTGTACTTGCATTCATGACCTGTTGCTGACGGAACATTAAAGAGAAAAATAATTTGAGGTGTAATTGTAAATTACCCTTGTAAAAAACAAAAAAATAAAAGCACTCTTATCGTGAGACGAGGCTGGATATGCGACTAAAGACGCAAGAAAGAAAGGACGTGGTGAGGTCTTAGAAGTTTGCACGTAAGCTGTCCAGGTATTCAGAGATATTGACTGCATCTCTACGGGCCTATAATCAAATGTTTATCGACAAAGATGGCGTGCATTGTTTTCTAAAAGAGTCAAACACCGGATTTAGCAAGTTCTGTGAAATTGTATTGAGTCCACAACAGTCCAGTTTTTTTATATACTTTGGAAACCGTGACGTCCCATTTACGTACTGGCGTTGGTGCTTCGGCGTCAACATAAAAAATGAACTTTGACCTTCATTTTCTCTTTCACTAATCAACCTACTATCGCGATATTAACAAAAGGAAAGTTTTCAACACACTAACCCTCTACCAGTCTAAAGTGTTTCACGTGTTTAACTTAACATGTTTAACATGTTCAACAGTTAAATGTTGCCGACACGTGATTCGCCAAGCATGCTTCCGCGAGCTTTCACCCCGTAACTGCCAGGCTGCGACAGCGGGCTGGGTCTGCACACTGCCCGGCGTCTCCATGAGCACGGCTTCGAGGTGTACGCCGGCTGTCTGGACCCCGGCTCGGACGGGGCGACTGTCCTCAAGGAGATGCGGGTCAACGTGGTGGCCCTCGACTACATGGAGGAGGACAGCATCGTGCAGGCATACAAGACGGTGGCCGCACAGCTCGGCGATAAAGGTGGGTCGCAGCTGGCCAAGTAAGATAGCAGAAGGGAAAAAGCTCATGGCCTTCGAGATTACCTGCAAGCACGGCCCGATCTCGGAGGTTATGGGGATTTCTGATCCGCTGCTTAACGTGTGCTGAATAGTTATCATCCTATGGAAACAGTCATGAACTGTCTATATCTATATATATTCTATATCTATATATATATATATATATATATATATATATATATATATATATATATATATATATATATATATATATATATATATATATATATATATATATATAACATATCTATTTCATTCTTGGACGGACTTAATTAAATACAGCTTTCTTTCCTGGATAATAGAACTACGGTTTCGAATGCCAGACAACATCCAATCGCTGCCCGTACAGTAATTTTTGAGTCGCCTAGAATGTTCTCCTTTATTATCAATTTAAACTACGATATTTCCTCACGTGTTCATTTTACATGAGACTGGTTATCTTCTTTTTTTACCCTCAGTGCATTGTTTTCGTACATGTTTATTTCCTTTGCCATCGTTCATTTGTGCTGTCGGCCCATTCTTGTGTTGGAACTGCTAAAGAGATTTACTATGAAAACATAAATACATCAATAATTAAACTGAAGGACCTCGGAGATCTCCATCACCTGCCATCGGGTCTCCGAGATCATGGGAAGGCGCAGCGACTTTCATAGCGTTCCCATCTATTTACGATATTTGGACCGACCCATTGAATTTCCCGATACAAGAAGAATCTTTAAAATGAGTGGTTGATATTTTGACTGACTTGTCGATTAACGGACGGAAGACGTTTGACTGGTCCATTAATTAAAACACTGATTACTTGAGTGATCGTTAAAGTGATTAAGTGGTTGGTCCATAAAGTTACTTACTTTTGAGTGATCCTTTGATTGGTTGAATAATGGATTCACTGAATGAGCGATTGGGGGTGAAAAACAATGACGTGGAGCCACGCTCCTTGAACGGCTGTCAATAATTACGTTAACCATTGTCTTTCTCGCTCCAAACAACTCATTCGTTAATATATATCGCCTTCACGGATGAAGGGTGAGACGCTGGCTGATAACAGCTACCGAGTAGTCATAATAAATTGCGCCACTTTGAAATTAGCAAACTAAATCGTTGCATTTCATTATGCAGAAAATTGAGTATAGTTTTAGCGCGTTCGTCTTATTAAAACGTTGCATGACGTGCTATGAGATACCTAATAAAACTATTTGCATGACATCACCTATTACGCGTTTTTTTTTTTTTCTGCACACTGAAGAAAGCCCTAAAGATATGAAAATAATAATCATCATAAATGACCTGTCTCCTCACATCCGCGTCCAGGCTGCAGCGCTCTCAATTTTGTTTCGAAATGAATACAGCTTCTATAAAGCATTCCCTTAATTAAAGGAATGATGCACTTGTAGGACCATATATATATGTTATGATGAGAATATTCAGGTAGTGTTTCTTGTTGCACTGCATAAATCGAAGGGAACAAAGCCGGTGCACTTTTAGCGGTAGTATATTGACTATAAAGGGAATTCGATGTACGTGTGTTGCCTCCAGCAGCGCGAGCAGTGGCGCAGAAGGCGGTTGCCTTCTTCCATTCCCGCCGTCGCCACAAACAGTGCTCTCCCGCAGCCGCCAGAGGCCGGTGGCGTCTGTAGTGGAGGAGTGGAAAGTTCGCAATAGGAGGTCAGAAAATGGGGTTGGGTGAGTTCATAGTTGTTTTGTTTCTTCTTTACTTTTTTTTTAACTTGGGCAGGACATTAGGCAGTATAATAGCAAGACCTTGGTCGCGCAACCCACCGCCCCGTTCCAAAGGGGATGCTCATAACATCCATCCATCCATCAATCCATCCATCCATCCATCCATCCATCCATCCATCCATCCATGGAGGACGAGTGCTGTCACCAGCGCAATGGCGTTGCTCTCTCCAATGTACAAGATACTGCGTCCGAAAAAAGCGCTAACGGTAGCCAAAGTAAGATGCTCGCTCTAAAGCTATCACTTTGCCAAGTAATGGCCGCCGACTCGAACTTTCGCACCCACCGACGCGCGTCTGTTGGACGTCTCGTCGCAGCGCGCGTAACAAAGGGGTCGCTTGGACCGCAGAGCTGTGGGGCATCGTGGCCAACGCGGGCGTGACCAACTACGGCGAGCTGGAGTGGATGTCGTACGACGAGCTGCGCTGGCTTGTCGCCGTCAACGTCACCGGCACCATGCGCTTCGTCAAGGAGGGCATCGCGCTGCTCAGGAAGAGCAAAGGCCGCATCGTCATCATGTCCAGCGTGCATGGTAGGGCTAACAATTCCTGGACAAACACTTAATCTCCTAAAGCTCGCGTGGGCGCCAAGGCAATTATGTGCCAAACGTCGTTTATTGTGAAGAGAAAAAGCATAATTTCATGATGCTAACTAAACGTCTAACGTGCTTTCATCATGTACTAACCGCGTTTCCTACCCACCTTGTAAAACGCGATCCGGACGCCCTTCCAGTGAAGCAGACCTTCATTTTGCCTCCTGGGCTTCTTCTATTTCAGAAAGAAAAGCTGAACAAAAATAAAATGAAATAAGTTATTGTCTAGAACCCTGCTAAAACCGAGTGTGTGAGACAGCACTGGCGTGAGAAACTAAGAGGGGGGGGGGGGTGAAGGAGACTTAAAATAGAAAAGTGGTTGTCATGTCGGCTTCCTCTGCTCTCCTGTTTTCCTTATTAGAGTATTTTAGCTCAGCGTTGCCGTTCAAGAGTTACTTATTCTGCCTGAAACCGAGTGCGCATGCGCAATAAATGGGGGGGAGGGGGAGGGGGGAGCTGTACCGGGAATTGCAGCAGTATAACAGTCACGCAATGCTAAACTACTCTATTGTACCATTCTTTATTCTACCAGGACTCTACACCAGCTTACCTCCGTTTTAGAAGCGTTAAAAGGTCTTTGCAGTATGGTATAGGACGGGAGTAAATTTGGGAGATTTGGCTTTACCGAGTGACGTCCTTGAACTCATTGGGCTGTCTGTGACGTGGACGCATTTGCAAAGCCATCGAGCTTTAAGCATCTTCTCTTGCTTTTTTTGCTTTTTCGCATGAAACTTTGCTGAGTAGGTACCAATCAACGATGAAATTAAGGTAGCGCGATAAACTACAGGCTCTTTTAGTTTCCATTCTTCCTCGTATTTGTTGATCAAGTCACCCTCATTTCACCACAGATCTGTACCATCTCGCCACATGTTAACGATTACACATTATATTTCCAGCGTAGTGAATTCTCTTCAAGGTTATCTAGCTTCCTTGGCTTAGCCAGCAGTGATAACGCTACTCATCACCATAAGCGTTCGCAAGGTCCTGCTGGAGCTCTGCCTCCGCACAGCTCCAGCAAATCTACGAGCCTTCTCGGCCGTCTTTGGGACATTCCCGCAGGTTTAGTTTGGATCCTTTCTTCAGAATAGTGGCGGTGAGATACGGTTCTATACAAAGGTCGCCTTCGCGCTACGTGTGGCTCAAAAGGCGTCAAGGAGCATCAAAGCACTTGTGCTGTCTATTCTTCTTTGTGCTCGTGTTGACCGCGCGGCTGTCGTTTCACCCGGTCGTCGATGCAGGCCGTATGTCCATACCCGGATCTGTGGGAACGTCCGCCGCGGCCGCGGCGCTGTGCTCGCTCGCCGATGGTCTGCGGCGTGAGCTGTACAAGTGGCAAGTGAACGTGTCCACCGTGGAGCCCATGCTGTACAAGTGAGACGCTTTATCTCTGGCTCACGCTTCTCAAAGAACGTTGTGGAAAAAGCAATCATCGGTGTTAGGCATAAAAGTTATGGGGCGGTGACGAAAGCGACATCATATGTAGCCTCACTTCGAAGTTTTAAGCCAAGGCATCCTTATATTTGGCCCGAAATTCGAAGTACCAAGCCTGGGACACGTGCTCGGACCAATTGGATCTAGGAACAAAACTCCCCGTAACGCCAAGCTATATTCGCCATTCACTCTTTCGTCCTCCTATGTGCAGTGTTACGAAAGGGCATCTCCGGCTTTTCAACGCTTTATCTGCGCACCCTCCAGAACTTTGATTTCTTGCGAAACGGCTATCACTCAAGACAGCACTGATACGCCTGATCGGCTTATATTATATATCTGTACTATCCCTACAGTACTGCCGGTGACCGGTTCTAGTCTGTACGGAATAGGACAGTTACACAGCAAGTACCTAAATGTCTTCACTGAAACAAATACACGCATTCAAGCGCGTAATTTCCACGAATTCTACTTTGTTAAGGTTCAGCTTCCTGTGCGTTCTTTCCCGGGGTTCTGCGTGCCTGCTCAATTGTTTCCTCACCAACTGAATAGGGCCGATCCGGAAGGTAAAAATCGAGCCAGCAGGAGGTGTCTAAAAGCATGGCGGCCATGATTTGCTTCCTGCTCCGCAATGGCTTCCAGCGCATGCAATCTACGAAAAGGATAGCCTTCGAAATCGATTTCTTTTCTCTTAGAGCAAGCGTCTCTGGGACGTGGTTTCGGACACCGGCCATTCAAGCGACATTGTAATCGTGTAATGCACGGCCGCAAGGGGTCACGTAGGTCGCGTGGTGGGAGTGCCCGTGTCTTGCCTGGAAGGTGCGCTTTATGAACAGCTTAAATTATGATGAAATGGACACTTTCATAGAAGCAAAATAACCGCTTAACGCAAGCTTCGCTTCACATACAGATTCCAACATATGCGTTGGAGCAGCAACTTTTTTTCTACCGTATAAGGATAAGTGGTTTTTGAAATTGCATCAAACACCCTGTCACATTGTAAAACATTCTGAATTACAAAAAAAGCACAAAGTATCGAAATCGGAACTGAACAGGGTAGCGCGAAGAGACGCTTCGTGTGTTGACGCTCGAGCCTACCCTCCGTGAATAAGTAAAGCATCGGCATGACAACCTCCTTCGAATGCCGGCCGTAATGTAGATTCGCAAGCTCGGAAGTTGAACTATAAGAAATGTACGAAAATCAAACAAACCATTCTATATATCATGGGCTATTCCAATAAATGTTATGTCGTCTTTATTACTGTACGCCTCGCCTACAAGCAGAAGAATGGTCCTTGTAACGAAGAGCGTTTGCGCAAAACAACTGTTCTGCAAACACCCGGTCCTCAGTAATCATTGTCTGCCTGTAAGTGGTGACGTCAGCAGGCACAGCATGGTCAGTAAAAGAAATTCATTTGCTGGTACTAGTCGAGAGCATGTATGACAATATTTAAAATTTCACTTAAGCTAAGTAACAAGCGTACCGTTTGACACAGATGCTCAGTGCCAAAGAGAACACACGATAGAAATTTTGTTCCAGGTCCGCTAACGTCGAGAAATCACCAGTGTTGCCCCCTTTAAGAAACCATTACTAATAACTGTCTGACGAACTTTAAGTGTGGTACAGAACGTAGTACTAGAATGCATAGTGTGCAAACGGAAGAGTTTTTTAACCGAAACCAAGTTATGCATTACCCGTGTCCCCTTCTATATACATCACTAGGATACCAGATGGGCCACAGCCCATCTGGTATGCTTCGACTGTTGATCCTGAATAGAGTCTAACATCCCTGCTCTGGCAGCGCGTGCCACTTATGTTGTTAGATCTGATCCATGTGTGTATTACTAGCGGAAAACGTTCTTTGGCAAGGAAAGTACACATTGCCAAATTGTATCTGGGTCCGCTATAAACAGTTGGCACTTCGCGCTTCTCTGTATCCTTCCGGTTTTCTAGCTTCAAGCTCCTTACTTTGCGCCAAGAACCAAATGAACAGTAAACCTAAACACCAACTTGCCTAAGAACACGCTCCTTTGGAATGAAGGGAAACCTACGGATGCGAAGTGGGCACAAGTGAGACCGCTCCTGAAAAAATGTCCCACATTCTCATGCGTATTAGTTACAAGCTAGCTGGTAAAAGAAGACATCGGCGTATTTCTTAAAACAGCGAAATAGCACAAAATAGGTCACTCAGTCTTAAGTTTGGCTTATTAACCTACTCTTCTCTTCCGTGTTTGGGCGAAGGCGAAACCGTCACAAGTGGATGCTACGCTTATTCAATGTGTGTTCCATGAAACCAAAAGTGATGTTAAAGGCTACAGGTATATTTGGTGTCGGGACGCAGGTGCAAAAGCTCCGGCTCCGTAGCTTTCCCTTCGCTGCTATGGAAAGCTGTTCGCGAATGTACCAAACTTCATAGCCTTGAATCATGCTTTTCTAAGACTAACAACGGATGAACAATCAATATCTCAGTATGGAGGCAATGCTCAGACAGGGGCACTTGTCTTACGTTGGCTCTATTATGAGGCATCTCTTTTTCGACTGCTCTCTCGAGGTTAACGTCATCCAGTGAACCTTCCTGTTGTTTTGTTCTACAGGACTAGGATCACGGACCCTGAAAATGTGAAGATTGGCATCAACGAGGTCATCAACAGAATGAGCCCCACCATGAAGGAAGAGTACGGCCAACTGTACCTGGACACATTCAAGAACATGATTCCCAAACGCATCCAGAAGTACATGCACGTTAACCTCAACGACGTGTCCAAGGCAGTCCACTGGTGAGACTCCAATGAATGTTCTTTTTTTATTTAGGTGTAGAAACGCATGACGTTAGGCTATGTCAGAGCTGGCTTTCCCCAATTTTTTACTCAAGCAGCGATAAAAAAGGAAAAGAAGAAACTATCGATAAAACAGGCTTCACACACAAGCAGAAGCTCACAATGAATGTCTCTACGGGCACCATCACGGTCACCCAAGAACGGTCAAGAACGGTCACCCATTACGCAGGAGCGTAAGAATCTACACAAGACTCATCGTAGGTTCACAAGGAAACGCGGCCGCGAGACCGGCTCGTTAAACAAGAAACGCAATGTCGAAAAGACTAAACAGTGATGTCACTTATAGGCAGTGCATAAGATCGGCCTCCAATGAAAAATCGCGAAGTGCACTCACGGCACTCTGCTGCTTATCAGCGCACGCCCAAGACCCATGCACTTTGCTCACTAAAAGAGGCCGCCTCTCCAGTATGTTCAAGTGGTCACGCAAGTGAATCCCGACGAAAAGTACAGTTGTCGTTTCGACAACTGGTCTGCAAGGGGGACTGGTCCCACTGGAGGTAATAGAAGAAAAGGGGGGCGGGCGTAAACAGCCAAAAAGGTGGCATTGCAACTTATTATTTCGCATAAGAAGATGGTAGCTTAAATATGTTTTCAGCATGTTTCAACGGCCTTCGACATCTCTTATCGCGAGTTGTAGTTGGACGTATAGAACGGATAGGTCGCGTCACGTTTTGGTACTGGCATGGCAATACTTAACGCAAGAATAAAAAAAGGACGTAAGAACCAAATCCGCCGTGTACAGTGGCAACATGACAATAGCAGACTTTACCTCAGACTCATGAGTAGCTGCTTTGTATGACTGTTACCATCACGTGATACAATCTGTCCTATGTAGCTATCGTCATGAGGCTACAAATCAAAGGGTCACTGCGTAAGCAGCACCAATAAACGTCCCACACGGATTTCCCACTTTGTAATTTGTACTAAACAGAGTCAGACGCCATTAAACTTCGAATAATCCAGTCGAAAATACCGGCCCCATCCTGAGAACCACTAAAAACTTGAAATGAAGCGGTATTTTGAATAATGTTGCACTATGAATAAATCGATATTTAGTATCATGTGGTTTTCTTTGAAATGAAGGCTCAGTCTAGTGTAATGGTTGTTCAAAATGTGTATTTCAGCGAACGGAATAGAAAACAGGAAATAAAAACTGAGAGTAAGGCACAGAGAAGTTAAAAGTAGCCTTAACTTTGCTCTTTTGTTCTTATTCGTTTTCTTCTTGTTTTTCTTATTCTTATTCGTCCACCGGCATTACTTCTGCTCAGAAATATGTACCAACTCGCACAACAAGCAACCTTAGCTCTCGTATTCCGGAATACACCTTCCCTTGAAGACCGTGCTTGACTTTGTCAAACTGACGCCTATCGTGAACACACCGAGGGAAACGCAATGAGCACCTCGGCCACGTTCACTCGAGCCGTCAATTAGGTCAAGTCAAGCACAATTAAGATGCACTTCTTAATACGGGGAGGCAATGGTCGGGAGAGCAAGCATAATTGAGGAATCCGTGGCGAGATGGCAACGATCACCTCTCGCCACAAGATGAGCAACCTCCCAATGAATATGTATCCATCGAACCACGTAACTTCTTCCAGCGCCCTGACAGATCCGATTCCCAAGGCACGGTACCGGTGTGGCAGCACGGACTTAGCGTTGTGCAGCCTCTTCGAGCTGCTGCCCATCGAGATGCTCGACAGCGTGCTCATCAATGCGTTCCAGCCGAGGACCAAGGCGCGGGGACAGTTGATGGTGCCCCCTAAACCAAGCGTGGACTTGTCCAAGACACAGTGAACGCACCACGGACGCACCACGGACGCACCACCACGTGTTTGAAGTGGCGAGAATAAATTATCCGCTCGTGGCACTCGCGGCCGTGGGACTTCAGAGCGGGACGTGGGGCGGTTCCAAATAAAACAGGCCACAGCCACGACCCGTGGGCCCGCTTTGGGACTTGCAGACGAACAAAAGCGAAGGGGTTCCTTTTAGAAAATCATTTCTCCACCCTAGCTTTCAAGTTTTTAGCCTGAAACCGGTGATCAAATTGAGACACGGTAAAGACAAAAGAATGCCTCAACCTGCGGCCACCCGAGGAGCGCAGGCTTCGACGAGGTCGTTGTAGAAGTAGAGCCCTAGATGTTAGTAGCACATACCCACTCTGGGGGATTGGCCAAGAACCGAGTAGTTCAACATAACAAGAAAAGAGTTATGAAGTAAAGAAAATTTGGGAATAGGTATGTGGGCAATAATAGCTAGATTCTAGGGTATGATTTTAATAGAATGAAGGAATAAATAAAAAAGTACAAAAGTGGGACTACAGAGTCGTCGATCTCAATTCTGAAAATTCAGCGAAAACCTTGCATGTAATCATCATCATAATAATCATCAAATCCTTATAATTTAAACGCAAGTTGTTTCATCCCCATCTGACTGCTCAATACCGCCGTACCTACTTTTCTACTTTATGTAAGGTGTTAAGTTTTGAAAGTCTATTGTAATAATGCACCATGCCTGCGCCTCGATATTCCTTGTCAATCCCTCTTAGAGCACAATGCGTTGGTGGGCTAGTTTGTGCGAATCCATGAAGACTTCGTTTAGCGCAAAACAACAGACACAAGAAAGATGACCAGGACAAGGCGCTACTCTCAACTGACATCATTTTATTGCGTCACTCCTTTATAGACAGCTCAAACTAGAGGAACATGCGCAGTGAGCACCATGCGGTGGAGCCACCAACATCCGATCCCAAGAGCGCACTCATGCGACAGAATCCAAAAAACCAAATTCAGCGCTGTACAAGGTTAAGGAAGGCACAATAATGCACTGTGACCCCAATGACTGAATGAAAAACGCTTCCGATAACTCTCGGGCGGTGGTGTCACGGCTCTTTTTCTAAATCGTGGTACCACGAAACATGGATTTGCACTTGCATATTTTACAATGCTGAGCCAAATGGGAACCTGTGCCTGTTGGTATGGATCGCTCATGTTCTCTAAGGCGCTCGTTAACACAGCGGCCTGACTGCCCTACATACACTTTGCCACATGACAAGGGAATCTTATAAACCACACCGACGCTGCAATCTACAAACTTCGCGTGGTTCTTTTCTCAATCTGGTTTTTTACTTGCTTTAGAAATACGTAGAGGGTACGAGCGACAATATTTGACGTCATTATGATCACCATCAGTATGCGATATGTGGGCAGCGGTCGAGGACTGACCAATCCGCCGATGCTCTAGACCTGCAAGAAGACCGCGGCGAGCGCGACACAGGTCGCAGCCTTCGCAAGCGCTCGATGTGACCACTATGACGTCATGAGCAGGACTGACTCAATGGGTGAGTGTCCATTGCATTCGAGGAAGTCCCGAAGGTAATCACAGTATCAAGAACGCAGGACATTTTGTCGGGCATTGATGAAATCGCTGGTGTCGACTGAGAGAGGCAAGTTTCATGCTTTCGTGAACGCTTTATTCGGACTTATCCCAATTCCATCGCCGCGGAGAAAACTCGTGTGAGTCTATTGTTTCGAAAACAAAACAGAGCGAAATTACTTCAATGGTAGCATGTCCCGTGGAACTTTTATTCCCGGCGTCCATTCAGTGACGTTCGCGGTTTGTTATCGCTGTTTACCGCTTCATCGATCAATTATTGTTAATGATATTTATCTTAAACGGCACCATGGGGAGTCGGGCGTATCTTAGCAAGAAAGCCACGAATTGTTTTTTTTTTTTTTTGTCTTTTTTGTCGTCATTACTACTTACCAGTGTTTGAAAATTTTTGTAAAGCGCAATGGCATCGGTAAACCAGATTTTTGCCAGCAGCAGTCGCTAGAAGTTAACTTTGTTTCTTAAATACCACAAACGTACATTCAAACTAATTTAGTGATTTCTGTGTTTTATATAGCTAAATAGAGATGCTGGAGTGTGCCCCAAACTCTCAAAATGATATAGTAAGAAGTTCACTACGTCAGCTACTTGCTCATTTTCCACAGAAGCATGGACTTTACGTTAATAAAGGCTAGTTGTCTCATCAGACCCATCGTCTATATAGTGGAGGTCTTAATGCAACATTTTGATGGACTATGATGAATTGCACAGTTACGTGTTGCCCCGGGTGGGGCGCGCATATGTGTAGACAGAGCATCATAAAAATTTGGATTTATCAGTTTGTTTATATTTAGCTTGTAAGCCTAATGCTTCTTTAACGGCAAAGCTTCACTTCAGGGCCAACCCCAAATATTTCTATTCAAATGCATGTGAAACGCAGAAGTGATTTTATTAGACAAACGCTGTACCAATTTAAATTTAAGTTCTCGTAGTTAAGAGAGATAGCTGAAAGCTACGAATTTTTTTAACATAATCTTAAGTTAGGGTCTTACAGGTTACACAGTAATCAATGCCTTAAACATATGTTTCAGCAAAAGATTGAAGCACAAAGGTCGCTGATTCATCATTTCGTTCTATTCTGCAAAGTCCTACTCCCAAAGTAGTGGTATCTTTCAGGGTAGCGTATATTGAATCAGTGTTGTCTGTTATAGATGTTCCGATAGCTCTAGTTTACGTCATTCTGATGCTTTCAGTTACTTCTGAGTTACAAAGCTGTAAGATAAATGCTTTGTTTTTTTATTATTGGAAATATTTCAACATATATTTGCCTAAAAATTCATTGGCTAATTAAAAATCAACACTGCGCTCATGAAAGCTTGAAGATGTGGACTTTTCTTTCTTTTAAATCCAACAAACAAACATCGTTAAATTCGGTGGAGTGAATGCCGAACAAAACATTTTTTTACGTTTCCTCGAATTCAGATAGGAGTTACTGTGGCAAAGAAAGCTTCCAAAAATAAAACAAAGGAACGGAGAAATTGTTTTTCTCTGTAACCACTGCAGGGATTCTGATTAGGCTTGTTGAATTTACAAGGACACGTTAATATCTAGCAAACGGCCGCAAGGGCTTTTTTTTTCAATTTATGCCACAAATCTTTTAGAAAACTTCTTGAAAGTTACAACATTTTAAAAACCTCACATATTAAATTTTTGCACTGTAGCTCGCAATCAAAAACGATGTCTGAATTTCTTATGGCGCACCTAATAATACATCTAGTGCTGACAAAATCGATGTTAATAGGCTTCTCCGAAATGTGCCACTAGTTTGTCAGTTGAAGTTTTGCAAAAAAAGTGCTCGTAAACGTTCTAAAATCGTCACATAAGGAATAACACCGTTTATCACATTTGACCGCTTAGGATGTTGTAAGAGGTGCAGCTTTTACAGAATGAGGATATTTGTTGCCATGGTTGTAGCGTTACAGATTTGTTAATTTCATCTTTTAGGCTTTTCGTTACCTCGCCGATTTCCGACAATCTTTTGTTTTAAATATATTCGAAGCCCTGAATGAAAACTGCGCTTCCTACAGTTGCTAGAATTTCAAACTGGGACAGCGCAACATAGAAAGGAAGAGACAAGCCGAGCCGGCCAGGGGAAGGAACAGAGCGCTGGTACAAGAAATGAAGTTCACTGGGGTTGAGTATTGGGACACAGTTCATTCAAATCGGTCGAGCCTTTTTCTCAGAAAACGATTTCTACGCTTTACATGGTCTTTTCTTTTATTTGAGCAGGGGGATCAGAGTTGGCGGTGAGCTGAGGTTTTTCTTCTTAAGCCTAACTCCGCGATCCCCATGCGCAGCCCTCTCTGGGCGTCCTTCTTCACTGACTGCCGATGTTGCCGTGGAGACGACGCGGAGGCGCCAGGCCAACGCTCCCTTGCTGGTTTTCGCGGGACTGTCCCTGTGCACCTTCGTGGTGACGGCCGTCACTCCGCCGCTGGCCTACGCCGTGTCCCTGGTCGGCCACCTCGCCTTCGCCATCGCGATCGGCTTCTGCCTCAAACGCCACCTGACGGCCAGCTTCGGCGGCAGGCTACCGGTGACCGGCAGGGCGGTCTTCGTCACAGGTATGGTTGCGGCGTGCACGACTTCAGTGAAACTGTTTTGTTGTTGGCTAGTGTCTTAAACTTCTGACACACTTTTAGCACGCACTCCGAAGACCTTTGCACTGCAGGGGAAATGGGCAAATCTAGCGGAACGGCGTTCATGCTGAGTGACACACGACAAAGGTGTATCTCCTATTTGTTGCGGGTCCCTCGGGAAAAGGGGAGATATCTGAGGTTATTTGTGGAACTAAAGGAGCAACCTGGCCTGCACGTCGTCAGCAACCCATAGCTTGACGAAATCACAAAGGTGCCTTATTATTAATGTGGGCGCTTACAAAAAACGGTTTTACACGCAGCAATGACGCAATTTTACCAGATACGCTTTTTTGCGCTTTGTCAGTGTTAGTCTAAAGAAGGAGCCCCAAGTGCTTTGCTGCGTTCCTTGTACTGAAAGCATATAAATGAGGCCGCGTCGTACCGTGTGTCAGAAAAGAAATACCTTTTTAGTAAGGGGCCCTTCAGCGTAAAAAGCAAGGCGTTTTTTCCAAGGATTTTAGTTCGTACGTGCGTCAAGCGTATTAGGCATACTTGTTATGGAAAGTAGCGAAATGTATATAGAATTGGCGCTTAACTCTCAATGTTTATTGACCGGCATGAGCCAGTCACTATGAAAGGTATAGATTAATCAAAAATGTACGCGCGCGAAACAGGGCTATAACAACGATTGTGTCTACATTGCGCATTAAGAAACGCTTTCTGTCTTTCAGAAAGGTTGTCAAACAAATCGCTGACACAAGCACTTCAACTTGATATTCAGAATTGGTCCGATGTAAGTCGTTCGTTTGTTTGGATTCCTACTTGCACTGAGAACCATTATTTCGCCTGTCTTTATCTCTCACGAAATTTTAGCACTTGTTTTTGTGCCTTCTTCCGTGACTGCGTTTATCTTGAGATGCTTTCCGTTACAATTATGAATTAAGTGCTTGCGGCCGCACAGTTTCTTGCGATGCTATACCAAGAGGCGAATCTGGGGACATCGTCTATTTGAGCGTCTTCGAAGGGTAGCAAAGAGGAGTATGAGTTTCAGCTGTATTGGCAAACTACACATCTGACATACCGAAATAAATTTGCAGACAAGTGTTTTCGAGAGCGGCCGCTCGGTGAGCTACAAAAACGCAGGAATGATGGACACGGGACGCCACCACCTTGAAGGTGTCGCAGGTCTACCTCACGGATATTAGCAGCACTTTTTGAGTAGTCGTTGCGTGTTGATGAGCAAGGGGACAAAATATTTTAAAAAAATTATTAAGTTCTACGCTCCAAAACCACGATTTGATTAGGAGGCATATCATAGTGATGTACTCCGGGATAATTTTGACCACGTGGGGTTCTTTAACGTGCTCGCAATGCACGGTATGCGGGTGTTTTCGTTTTTTTTTTTTTTTGCATTTCACCCCCATACAAATGCAGCCGCCTTGGCCAATATACGACCCCACGCCCTCGAGCTTACTAGCGGAATGCCACAGCCACTACGCCACCACGGCAGTGGTGGCGTAATGGCTGTGACGTTCGATATCGGTGCATTGGATATCGCTGTACTGGATATCACGGCGTTGGATATCGCTGTAAGCAAGGATAACGCTGTATTCCAACCGAACCAATGAATCACTCTATAGTGCGTTTTAAGAGTGCTTTCTGCACAATGCAAGCACAATAGAACTTTGGAATTCCCTGCGCGGTAACGTTCTTTCCTTACCAATGAACGAGTTTTTAGGTGCCACTGGCGAACACCTCGCTAACATGTAAATTGCTACGTCTGCATTATTGTCCTTTCCGTGCGTGTAATTGCATTCATTGAAACTTGGTTCAATTATTTCTTTGTATTTGCTTTGTTGTGTACACTGATTATTGTGTAACGTTTCCTATTCCTGCTATTATCCTAAAGTAGGGCTGCAGTAGATAAAAATAAAAAAGTTAATAAAAATGCTCGGGTCAATACTGTGGTCAATGTATGCTTGCTTTGCTGCTGTTTTATAATACTAGCCGCAAGATACCGCCTGCGTTTTCTTTTTAAAGTGAAGCCAGGCGTACAAGTGTCTTTATCTTCATGCTTACGCTTACGTTCTTGCAGCGCACGCGTCACAATTTAGTGTCATGCAATGTCCAGACTTCTCGCACTACAGCGCTCAAAAGCTATGTACGATGGAAACCGCCGATCCAGACGAGCCAAGTCGAATCCAGGTGGATGCGCAATGAGATACGTCAGCACAGCGACGTCACGAGAACGAAGGAAATGTTGGATGTTTCTCGAAGAATAATGATGAGAGGTGCATGCACAGCGAAGTAGGACACGAATGTCCCACTTATGTGTCACGCGGGACACATACATCGTACATATATATGGCACATGTCGCACTCTCATATATACCCGCCGTGTCACAGTAGCACAAACCCAGTCTCCTGGATTGATCAAAATCGGATGCATGCACAGTTGCAAATACGCAGTGTCCCAAGAACGGGGCATGCCAAATATAAGAAATTCAAGGATGTGGACTGCCTAGACGACAAGAATAATCAGAGGACTGGGGCCACACATCTTTCAACTTGAGATGAAATAAAACTCAATAGATCGTTAAAATGATTCCTGCTTAAGTCTGGAAAATATGACAGTGAAGATGTCTTGCATGCATTTCGGACTCCCCAACATGCATTTACAGCAAGTCGCACAGAAACAGAGTTGCGTTCATCGAGAAAAAGAAAAAGAAGTAGCAGCTTCATTTACGCAAACAGCAGTTGTTTTTCAAAGCAAATAGCCTTGCCTTGCTTCGTTCTCCCGTTTTCGTAAATCATCGGACTTTCACCGCCCACACAAAGGCGCCGATGCAAATGGCAGCTGCTCTCGCACCGCCGATTTACTTGGCGCGTTCGTCGCCGAAGCTTTTTGGAGGAGCACGTGCTATCGCTCCAGAACTGTCGGGGATTCTGAAGTTTTCGATGCTGCGGTGGAACGCTCCGGAAGGACAACCCTCCTCTTCTCCCGCCACCCTCTCCACCCCTCCCCATGAGGCGGCTGCGGGAGAGGAGGATGGCATCCGCCTTTCACGCTGGCGCTCCCACCGCTTGGCGCTGAGCCATGCTCCCGCAAGGGTTGCAGATGATAGTGCCAGCCATTCCTCCTTTCCCCCTGAAGAACCGCTTCTCTCTCTCCCACCGCTGAAGACAGCACGCACATGACAAAACTAGCCCTTACTACCACTAAACATAGGCTGGTTAACGGCTCTGCTCTCTACGGAAATATACAATGAAAAACAACAAACGCTACTTAATGGCCTCACTGCAACGAAAAATGCATTATCGAGAGCATGATTCTTTTTACAAAGTGGATAGCTTTCCATGAAGCGTCTGTGAATTCGCTTACGTTGACCATCATCGGCGATGTTTATGCACGTTTTGTCTCTCTTCATCACAGGATGCGACACGGGTCTCGGGCAGGTGATCGCACTGGGACTGCAGCAGAAGGGCTTCGTTGTGTTCGCCGGGTGCTTGGACCTCACCTCGGAAGGCTCGCGCAACCTCATGTCCCACTCCATCACCGTACTCCACGTGGACTACCTCAAGCACAACACTTTAGTCAGAGCCTACGAAGACGTCAAGGAACGCCTCAACGGGAAATGTGAGCTTTCGACGCGGAATTTGGTAGACGTCATATAGTCATGATCCTTCGTTTCCAGGTTTTATCTTTGTTTTAAATTCGCAGGGTGAAATGTTGCTGCAGTTTTCAAGGAAGAAAACTGGCGAGAAATTGGGGTTTGTTTTTTTCTTCTGTCTCGCAGGAGAACCGTAGAGACAGAGTTTTGTTCTTTAGTCGCCCAAATATAAAGTTCTTCCTGGTAACATTTACAAATTGTTAACACAAGCAATTGTCTGCATTTCGACACAAATGTTCTGTTTAAACAATGACACCATTCAAAGAACATGTAACGGTAAAATCATGTGACGCAAACCAGGTGACGAACTCATCTCTACAAATCCTCGTTATCGGGAATCATGATTAAATTTAACAGAGATCACTTTAACAGATACAACAAATACATGCAAATTTGGCGATCCCTTCTTTATTTTGCAATTTCGCACTTTTTTAGAAACAAAACAAACTACAACAGGTAGTGTACACGGGCATGTTTCGCAGGAGTTGTATACGAAGCCCTTGACGTACATTATCATATTCATTGTGAGCGTGTAGATGCCTATCCTAGAATCTGTCGGGATTTCCCTCCTCCTCTATTGTCACCCTTTCTTACGAGTGCCCAAATATGCGCTTTTCCAACAAAATTAATGACATACGAACTAGACAACTAAGCCACACTTCTTTGAACGTAAAGTAGTTGGGTAAACATCGTCTCAACATCACAGCTGACATTCGCAATGTACAGCAGCGTCAGTACTGCGTTAGTTCGCTTCCCTAATCGTTATTGTCTCTGTTTACATGTGTATGACGTAAAGGAAAATGCGATGCAACGTACCACTGTCGTGTTCATGTAAACACCGCTACCAAAAAAGACGCGTCCGTTCACTCAACACCGGCTGGTGCTAGACATACGAGCATTATGGTATATATATACGCCGGTTTTCTCTTGAGTGCTAGCAGAAAAAAAGTCATTTACCATATCAACATGATAACAATGTTGATAATATTGTAAATTTTGATCACTTTCTCATAAAAAACGGGCAGCATTCATTTGTTTTGTGACACCTGCACTTATTTTTGTTCTTTACAAGAGAGTAAACTTCGGATAGAAATCGGGTTTAACCTGATTTCTATTAATTTCTTTTGAAGTGCGAGAAATTGGACACCGTCCGATTTCACCCGACAATGGAGGAAGCTACATATACTGTAGAGTGCGCTGCCAAGTTGTGCGATGCAGTCCATTGTTAACCCTGTAACTCGACATGTTCACGAAAGGGGTAACTGTCATCCACTTGACCGTAGCACAAAGCTACAAAAGAAACCCACATGGGTGTTTTTTTGAGATACTGTTATAGGTCTCCCTTATAGCTTCATGCTATAGTCCAGTGGACGACAACTTTCTCCACCATAAACCTTCCTTCACCTTGCAGGCTCCCGCAGAACTATAATTTGCCGTAGGGTATATATGTTACCTTGTCCTGATACCTCCAATTTCTTATATAAGCACGAAACATATAAATCATAACCTCTGGTAGCACTTTCGTTGTTTTTGAAATGCTGCAGAGAGTTTTCGGTTGTGCATACTTCAGCAAACCGATTACTAATTGATTAAAGTATAATTACTACTTAAGTTATAAATCTAATAACATTTCATGACGTTTTTTGTGCAAGTGTACTCTGCATGGGCAGAAATAAAGCAGAGCAAGTTGCTTTATTGTTTTGTCCACGTATAACTGCGTTTGGGCATCACAGGGCTAAACGGACACCAAAGAGAAGCACTAAATACTAGCGGCGTGCGATTATTTGAACTTTCGGATCCGAATCAAATAGGCTTTGCTATTCGATTTGTATTCGAGTGGAAAGACATGCGTCACAGACAGTCTTCGAAGGCGGCACCACTCCTTCAACGGGACACAGGCTTAGAACTGTGGCACGTTTGGGCCCATGGCAAAACACCACCTGCGAGTCACGTGCCTCGAAAGCACTGCTGAAGTTCTTCCGGGCCACAAACTTTGTCGAAGCTTTTTATACAGCTCTGCAGTGCATATGTGTGTGTTGTTTGTAACGTTTGTAAGTGTTTGTAGCTGTAGATATCAAAACATTACCCCGCACCTGAAGTAGCATGTCAGCCGAACCGCCTCGATAACATCTCCAGCACATCGCTAAAGCTTGTATCGCTCTGTATATTCGAAATTGTCGAATATTCGATTTTTTCACTAATATATAAAAAATAGAACCAGTCGTTACAGTCTCGAAGGGGCTGAAAAATTGATGTTCTGCTGCAGGATATATCCGGTTGTTGCGATGAGAGGGACCAGTTCCTGAGAGAATGCGCAGGGTAGATGATTTCTGCCTCAACGATGTCCAGTCACTCAAAAACAGTGACTCCAGTTTAGATAACCCACATACGAACTTGTTGCGATTCATTATTTTACCAGTGTCACGGTGTTCGCGTCTCTTTAAAACTATGTGGGGTACTGTAGTACAACACTCCTCTCCTCCAGCGAACACAATGTTCACTGCACGTATAACATGCATTTCTCTTGTTTCAGATACTTCTGATGATTCAAAGCAGATTTTTCTAATTACTACTGCGTACTAAGCTCGGATGTAATTAAGCATGTGAGCAAATGTTTGGGTATAGCGAAAGAATTGCACCGGATATAATGGAGCAAGCTGCAATATCTTGGCCAGATTTCGGGCAAGGACGATCGACAGCCCTAGGACATTCGAAAGGTTTGAAAACTGCCTTACACAGATTCACTGCCTTTGATGTGCAAGTCTGTCACATTTGCATACTTGAGCAAAATATTTGTGTACTATCTCTACATGATCAACCCTGGTAATAGTAGGGTTTTCTCAGGCCGAGCTCGTTTCTTCGCTTTACCAGCCAGCATAATTAGCCTCTGTCGCTCGTAATGTCAGTGACCAGCACTACTTCACCAGTAATCAGTTCAGGCTTCCCGATTCCATCTCTCTTTTTTTCATCATAGCTCTTTGGGGTGTCGTGGCGAATGCCGGCGTGGCGTGCTACGGCGAAATGGAGTGGATACCTTTCAAAGAAATGCAGCGGGTCATCGACATCAACATCCTCGGCACGCTGAAGTTCGTCATGCTCGGCCTACCGCAAATCAAGAAGAGCAACGGCCGCATTGTTTTCGTTACTGGGTTGCAAGGTGGGCAGCTCTTGTTTTTATATTTTGTTTGACTTTCCTGTGCTAGCTGTGCTTAGCGTACCCGCGAATGGGCTGTTGAGCTAGTTGGTTTGACATCGTGATGTTCTCCAATGCGAAAGGCGGGGCAACCGAATAAACAAGACAAAACAGTGGACTTAACCAAATAGACGAGACAGAGCGGTATGCCTTTCCATGTCTATTTAGGGTATGTTTTGGCTTGCCAGCATTGAAGGGAAGTCTGCTTTGACTGTTAAGAAGGCAATTTTAAGCCCAATAGAACGCACTTGGGTGACGTCTCTGGGGCTTTGACGCCATGTTGCCTCAGGGACGGCGTCAGGATTGCGACAGCAGGGGTACACCTCGCAGAGGGCACCACCCACCTCCTCCCACCATTCAGTTTCAAGCGTGCTCCTGCACTCAAAACGAAAATGAAGACTCATGCTGTTCCCCCCATTCAAAGAGCCTGTCCCCGCCCCTCCCTAGTGCTAAGAAAAAAAAATCTAAAGAAATCACACCAGGTCACTGTACGCGTAGATTAGGCGCAGAGGAAAGCGTTACTGCGTTTTCTTGTGCGCTGGCGACCTTCCCGTCGAGTGTTAAAGTATTCTGCTCAATCGCCTTCTTGATTGGACAGGAAAGGAGCCAGCATCATCCATCTTATTTGGATGCTGCCTTCACTAAGCTGTCTTTTTGGCAACTTCAGAAGTTATCCGTCGTCATCAGGGCTCTGAGGAATACGAGCCTCTTCGCGGAAGCTTTGACACCTGACCTAGGCTTCGCTTGTTCACCCACTGTTCATGAAGTGTAGACAGATTTCTCGCACAAGCGTTGCTGCAGCAAACACTAAGGCGCGTTGTTGGTGCGCTGCGTTTTGTATGCGGATGTGTTGCTTGTGTCTGTGTAGCTCTTTGAGCAACCGTTAAATAAATATAAAATTCCAGCACTGATCTGAACACAACGCAAGCATGAACTAATTTATTCTTCTTCCGCTTATCCGTACATACCCACGATATCAGTTGTTTGTCTAATTTGGCTCACTGTTCTAAACAGCAACCAAAGAGCCACAACCACCACACTCGGGAACTCTTGACAGGATGTGGTCCTGGCGGTGACCGATTGATCGTCATATAAACTCAACGTACAACGCATGTATTGCAATTACACATCTTGCTTCGAGCAAATAGTAAATGGATTGCTATCATGATCATCCGCCTACTTCAGGTCCACTACGCGACACAAAATAAAATATCCAATTCGAACATAACGTTATTTCTTCCCCGACGTAGGCAGGGTCGCTATTCCTGGAATGGTGATCGGATCAGCAACTACAGCTGCCCTGTGCCACTACGCAGACGGCCTACGTCGAGAAATGGCCAAATTCAACGTCCAAGTGTGCACTATTGAACCGGCATTTTACAAGTACGTGTACGCCAGCAGATCTTTTCATTCAGATAACTTCTACCCTACGACAGTTCTAACGCATACAACAGGGGTGGCCTAAGTTTCAGATTCAGTGAGTCACGCAAAAGTTCGTCGAGGTAATCAAACGCCATAGCGAAACACAAGTGGCGCGGACCTTACTGCCACTACACGAATTTCCGAAAACGGCTGACGCATGTTTGTCAGCACAGCCTGGTTCCGTAAAAGCTTGCACCATGCTGCGGGTGTTCAGAGACAGCTGGTGTTTAACACGGAACCTTCCATACGAAGGAAGATGTGTATCAACCCTGTGGGGATGATACACACCGATGAAAAATACGAATATTTCGAGGTAGATTTCGCTTTATTTTTGAACCGACCCGCAGCCACTACTCGACTCAATAGCCGGCCAGCAAATAGGAAGAGTTGGCCAGGAAGAGCAACAGTGTCACCGCTCATTGGGACAGTCGCTAGTCATGCGATCACCTTTTTCATTTTAAAAGCGAAGCTTTTTTCGTGAACCTCGCTGGGTTTTAATGACCGTGGGTGCTGCGGCAGGGCTGTTCTCTAGTTGAATAAGCCAGCCAATCACAGCGGAGGGCGCGCGCGCCCGACGTTTCGGTGCTGAGTTCATCGCACCACCCCCAGATGGCGCTCGCTCCCTTGCATCCGAGGCAGCGGTTGCAGTGGTCGTGCGGGCGAATGAAAAAAACAAGAACCAGAAAAACGCCAGGCCTTCTTGCGATTGGTATGAAGCGGAGTATTGCGTTTCACGGCCTGCTTAATGGGCTGTTTGCTCGCGCCGTCTGCTCTGTCGGTGGGGGCGCTGATCACCAAGACAGATGTTAACGTGCTTGCCGCTCTAGACAATGGGAACACAGAAACTCATGTTTCGACTATTTATGCACTCCCAAAAAGCTTCACTGTGAATTCCAAGTCGTTTAATCTGCTGCATTTTTTATTTTTTCTCACTGCAATGTTCCCTCTGCGCCGACAGCCGCCACAATACACAGTGCGCGTCACCTGGTAGGGCCGTGTACACAACTAACCGTAACAGAAGTCAGATTGTATCATATAACCGGTGCGATAGCGACGATACACTGACTATGCAGCTCGACTACATTCGCTACAACAAATGGCGAGCTGGCCACTATTTCTGAGGAAGTACGTACCTGTCTTCAATGCTTAACTTCTCTTTCGAGAGCTGTCCTACTTCCCCAAGGAAGAGTACTCAGCTAAAGTTCATTCGAGTAAGACCTTAAACAAGACATTGCTACTAGCCCAATGTCGCTGTGAACGTTCGTTTCTTTGGATAAGTTATTCGGGTGATGTTGGATCAAACGGTACTTCGCTGCACATTCTCCGCGCGTCAAAGCAGCATGATGTCCCAACCACCTGCCCCGCTCATCGACTCTGTTCTGCGTGGTTCTGAGTGGCCCCAATGTTCGCGCTCCAAAAAAGCCGCCGGTCAAGTCACGCTAATTTTTTTTTCTTTTTTGACAGCCCGTGTCGCTCTCTCGCAGGACTCAGATGACAGACCCAACGGAGGTCACGCAGGCTCTCAACGAAGTCACTCGTCGGCTGCCCAACGTGGTCCAGGAGGAGTACGGAGCCGCCTACCTGGACAGCTTCAAGTTCACCTTCGCCAAGAGGCTGAGGCGGTTCTCGCGTCAGAACTTCCAGGAGGTGTCCACCGCCGTCGCCCATGCGTTGCTGAGCAGCGAGACGAACGTGCGCTACTGCTGTAGCGGGATGCGCCAGTCGCTCACCTGGGCCGTCCTCGAGTTCCTGCCGCTCAAGATTTGTGACTTCTTCCTCATCCTGCAGTTCGCGCCCCGGGTCGCGCTCGCGGGCAACATCCGGGTGAGAAACGTCATAGTCCAGCCGCTGCCCACCGACGACACTGCCCTGACGGGCAGCGATAACAAACCGCAGGACCACATGGAGACCGTTCAGCCCACCTTGCAGACGCCGCCGATCTTCAAGCCGAACTACCATTTGTAGAAGGACGCTCGGAGAAGCGCGCACTCCTTTGGACAAGCCTTCACAGCTTTGGCGCGCGGCTACTTCTCGATTCGTATTCTTGGATGACGCTGAACGCCTCGATCACGCGCACGGTGCATGAAAGTTAGTGTCCATCGTACGTCTGAACCTCCAGGAGCATGGTACGTGATGGAAAATGTGACACGCTGGGGTCTAACAAAAAGTCCCTGCGTGTTGTTCTTGGTGCAAATGTGGCTTTACCATTGGATGCACTGCGTGTGGCTAGAGCCTGGAAATGATAAAGAAAAAGTTAACATGAAGCAAGCCTCAGCAGGTCTCACTCATAATTTCTCGTTAATTATTTTTTTATTTCCCGTACAATAAGCGCGAGATCTTAAAATAAACGTGCACGCGGGGTTCTTTTCTTTTTCTTTAACTTGGTGCTCGTGCGATCAGGAGCAGATTTTGCGTACGTTAACAGAAAGCAAGATCACAGAACTCGGGTCAAGATATTCCAGCGGCTCTGCTTCTCAACATATGTAGATATTCCATCTAAGTGGTGCAACTTCCCAGTCATACCGTTGCGCTGCGTAGGCGATGGCAAGGCTACACACCTGAATCTTAACGGCACTGCCTTGGCGAGGGGCTTGTTATACCGTCAAGGAACAGCCCTTGTGCAACAAGGTAAGTATCCTCCAAAGCATTTAGAAAGAGACACACAAAAAAAAGCCTTTCAAAGACCTCCTTTTCCATTACGTTCACCTTCTGTTCGCCCAAGTAGCCACAGCAGCAGGGCCACTGTGGTGCCATTGGGGTCAATGTCCGGCCAATGTGACCTCGAGCTGTCTCTTAAGTGACCCAGCATTCAGTGCCTCTAGAGTCACTTTCTATAACGCGCAACAGATTTTCAGTAACTCCTGTGGAGTGTCAATGAGAGGGAAACAATGCGATTCGCCAAGGCATACGAATTCCGACCAGAACCAGCTCGCCTCGGCTGACCTAAACGGCAGCCAGCGTATAATGCAACTGCCAAATCTTAGCATCAAGAGAAATTCACGTGAATTGCGTTAGAAGAGACGGTAATATAAACGAGTCACCGTGATTAACGGTCACTTTGACGGGTCCCTCAAAGCTCCACTTCGTCGTCGTCGTCTCCGCATTGCTCCTGAGGCTCGAGAACGAGCTCTCCGGGGACGAGCGGTATTCCTTTGACGCCACTCCTGCAGAACCTCCACGTCTCGGTTCGCCTGGTCCTGCAGATTCACAACGTCCGTTCAGTGGCGTTTAAAACTGGCATTTCGAACTGCCATATCGCAAGCGCGTCTCCCCTCCGAGCTCTTCATTTATTAAAGAGACACTAAAGAAAAGATATGTCATGGTAGATCAATAAATTCTACGCATAGAAGTCTATCATTGTTTTCTGTATGCCAATATACCAGTTTGTTCCGCATAAGATGGCCGCCGAAGGTACCGCCCCTGCTTCGTAATTTGAGCCGCCCACTCCAGAACTGACGAGTTCACGTGATGTGCACGTGATGTGCACGTGACTTCCATCTGTGCCGCTCTCCGTGCATCAGCCCGTGATTACTTCACATTTTAGGTACCATAGTTGAGAACAGGTGGCACCTCAGCGATTGTTCATTTTCGTCATTTTCCCGAGCATAAAAAGCTATGGTCATACTACGAATGACGACTTCGTTGTAGAAGAGCTCAATTTTTTTAATTTAGCTCGAGTTAGTATTTCCTCTTGGTGCCCCATTAAGCCGAGTGAAGCCTGGAATGTCACCGGTGTATAAAGCCCTCGATGGATGAATAATATGAGCATCCCCTTTAGAACAGCATGGATAGTAGCAAGTGTAATTAAGCTTCCTATTGCTGTGTATCGATATAAGGGAAGCACAGCCCTTCCGCCTGAGGTAGTTTCTATGGTTCAGCACTTCTGGCGAAAAGACGTGCCGCCCTTCGCGTTATGTAAATACTGCGCTTCAGTAATAATGGCCTTTGAAGCTTGATCCCTTCGGCCATGCGTAATTTCAGAGGTAACACTCGGCGACTTGTGAGCCCCCTTCCCCTCCGCCGAACACTTTTTCCTTCTTGTTTTTTATTCATGAGAAATGAGTACTGCAGAATCCCGCAAGCTGGAGGGAAGTACATGAAAGAGAAAGCAATTGACATCCACCCGAATTGTAGCACGATGCTACAAAGACTGCAAAATTATTACTCAAACACCAAACTGTAACATTCTTGACCTCACGGCATACTATTGCACTAAATAGGTTATCTTCAAACACGGCGGGTATGACGTGTTTCTGGCTCTGCAATTAATTGCTTCTGGTACATCCGAATCGCAAAAGGCATTGCCTTCGGTATTTGTGCCCGTTACTCCAAGGAAGCATTCCCTTGGTGCTGCATTTGGACATCACCTATTCTTCGTGCGCAGATGTCGCAGTTTCTGTCTTGCGCACAGGCGTCACGCTCTGCCCACGCAACAGGGAATGCGTGAGTCTGTGTGGTACAACGCGATGTGGGACAAGGGCTGCGCCTCACAGCCCCAGGGAAAAACCAACCAGCCCAAACCATTAGCCTTCTAAGGAATGCATCTCACGTCATCTCACTGTGAATCGAAGCGCGTTGGTCTCGTCAGAAAGAAGACAAAACCAAAAGGGTTCGCGCATCTCGCCTTTTCGAAAGAACGTGCATGTCTAGCGGCCGAATTTTGAAGTACAGGATACGTGGTACGGGCCCCAGGCTCTCGCTGTCCGCCCGTCGACCCACGAGTGATTTCCAGTGGAACGTCACGTTGTGCACGTCGAAGAGCCTCTTCTTTGTGGTGAGAAGTGAGGTGTACTTCACACCGGGCTTCATGCTATGTGGACTGCAAGAGATGAAAAAGAAATGTTTCATGGAACTCAACCCGTTCTGTAAATACACATGCAGCAGTTGGTGGTAGTAGTCGCTCGTATCTGTGGCTAATCATCTAGTGGGGCGAATTAGCCCAGAATCGGCTGGCACTATAATATAAGCAATTAGAGAATTTGTAAATGTAAAATTACTATATGTAAAAATAAGTCTCAAAGATTGAGTTAAGGGTGGTTAGAATAAAATTAGGAAATTCTCGGAGAGTACAGATTAATTAAATAAATAAAATTAATCACAGTCTATGAAAAATTAGAAGGAACTTATGAGGGAATAGCTTAATGGTCGCCAAACGCAAAGTGTAAGGAAAATACGAACAACATACAAGAATAAAGCTCGGAAATGAACGAAAGAAAACATCTTCGTCCACAAGAAGAGAACAAAAAATATTCTACACGATAAGGCTTATGCCTCTTTCTTCATCTGTAAGAAAGGGTTATATAGGAGAGCAAATATACGCTATACCAAGTCACTAGCTACGAAGATTTACGTCGCAGTGGGACAGCTCATGTTGGACCGCTTGCTGGGGTGTGTGTGGCCAAATCTAGCCATTTCTGGTCACCTAAACGTAGAATTTAATTGTCAGCTTAAAAAGGTTACCGAGCCATCGTTGATGAACTTAATCCTCACAAAAAAACGAGAATGCTCTTATTATAAATTTATTTCTTTTCTTTCAGTTTGTTAACATAGCATGTCGCTAAAACCACATTGCCTATGTAAAAAAACGCTTGTATTTACAAGAATGTCACAGACGCTTTAATTTTTTATTTTTTTCTCATCAATCAACAACCAGTCGAGAATAATAATTTCAATATATTCCTGCACATGGCAACACCTGAGCGAAAAGCAAGGCACGAATAGTAACATTGTGGATCAATCTGTGGTACCTTTTGTGCATCCGGATAGCAATTTTTTGGTCCACTCCTGGGAGCGTCAACTGGACGTCGCCAAAGAGATCCCACAGTGGCACAGATTTTGTGGTCTTCACGATTATTTGGTACTGAAACACTTCCAACAACATAAAACAGACCTGTTCAGAAGATAAAAAGACCCAGCAGCCATGAGTTGGTCTGCTTAATTTCTGCTTTCTTTTTTCCTTTAGTTAGAAATAAGACTGCATCATTGCGATAAATCCAATACCATGCACTTTGGCGTCTTAGTTACTACTCTGACCTCACATGCAAGGCTTCCATACTGAGTTACCACATAGTTAGAGATATCCCCGCCTTACCCAGCTACAACTAGTCATCCCTTTAGATAAATTATTTTGCTCTCACTCGACATATTTCCAAGTGTACATGGTACAGTATCTTTGCTTAGATTATGACAACGAATGTTACTGCGGTAGTTGAGTCTATCTTTTATACATAAAATAAAACCTCTTTTTGGATTTGATCAAGTTCTGGGTCCTACGCAACTTCCCTTTACCCACAGTGACATCTGAGTATAAATTCACTCGCTTACCCATTTCCAGAACTTATAACACTTGCTGGTTATTATCCAGTTTATGTTCATTTTTCTTGCATGCTCGTTTCTCGAATTTTTTTTCTTATTAGGCACTGTTGTTCACACGCCAGCATTTGTCCCGAGGTAGCGTTCACTTTCTTTAGAACCGTGTCCCAGCACCACTAGCTCATGGCAAAGACAGAAGTCGACCTCATAAAAAATAAGGACTGATGGGCCCAGGACAACTAAATTCAATAATCCCATATTACATATGGGAACATACGGGTCCTTATATACAATCACATACGTTTCATATGAGATTATTGGACATGGTGGTTATGGGACTTATCAGTTTTACTGTTTATATATAGGGAGGCTCCTCCGACGTGCATCACTCACGGCAGTACGGTGGGTCCGGGTCCGTCTTTAGATAAAGCTTGGCGCTATTTCCCCGAGTACGATCACCGCTCCTTCGAGGCAGCCTCCGCACTTTGTCGGCAAGAAAGCCCATGACGGCACAACGACCCCGACCCGAGGCACAGCCACCGCAGCGTCCAGCCGTGAATTCTTCCCAAGACCTGCATCGCGCCAGAGGACTCACCTCGTGTAGGATTGAAAACCCCGCCTGGTCGTTCACAGTTGAGCTTCCAAAGCGACCAACTTATGATACTCTAGGGCATTGGATCACTGGTCTTGAAGAACTTTGACAGAAACGTCATTTTACAAAATTTATATTGCCTCAATTGTAGCGGCCATCCCGGTTGCAATGCCAAATAGCTGATGAAAATCCGTAAATATGCGCACCGAGCACAAGCAGTCGGTGGAGTTCGATTAACTTGGTTACTAAAAGAAAACAAGAAACAGAAACTAAGTGGTTCAACTTTCTAGCTCTACCGCGATCCATATATGGGAAGCAATTGACAGGCACTCAGAAAATCAGCCCGCGTTTATTAGACAATCGGTTTTTTCATGTGAGTCAAAGATGAAAGAAACGCCCATAAAACGACACTATTCGTTACACCTACTGCGAGTGTGAGCTTTAAGGAGAGAGTGCGTGTGCTTGGTACTCTCTTTAATAAATTCCTCTTGTCTGCACTCATGTTAACATCTGCTTTCCTTCGAACCTCATGGTTTCACTGGTCGGCATTTGCTAAACAACTCTCTGCATAAATCAGAAAGCTCCCGACGGAAATGCGCCTGACAACTTTGCACAAATGGGCGCATCTGATCCAAAAACTTTCGCACCTCAAGGCACATTATGGACTTGCTTCTTCTCAAGTTTCTGCCGGAAACCAGCCTGGTGGTGCAGTTTTTTATTTCCCTCACTTATATGCCATATACTGGTACTGGTTCAAAGAAAGCTAACATTGACTTGCATGTCCTGTCATAGCTCTGTAAACGTTCTCACTTATGTATTTTCCACAGGCTTCATCACCTGCTTGAACTTTGAATGATAAACTCCTGCTTAAACTGAACGATATTTCAAATCGTAGTTATCATCAATTCAAATTGAGTGTTACCACATGTCACATTACGTATATATTGATTAACTTATTCCCGGGACCAGCAAGGAATGAAACCACCTTCCTTCTTCCACTGCTACCATAAGTCACTGCATATCATATTGACCGCAAATAAAGATGGTGACAGCGGAAGACAACACAAAAACGACACGGGCGGTACCGCCGGTGTCGTTTGTGTGTTCTCTTCTGCTGTCCCCGTCTTTATTTGCGGTCAATATGATATGCAGTAAACACCAACTAGACCAAACTGAAGTTCTTCTGTACCAAAAGTCACACCGCCTTCAAAAATGTCATCACTGGTATATTGTAACTCCGCTGCTCTTTGTAATGCCTTCACGTCCCGAGAGCATGAAAATAAACAAATAAATAATGCCAACAACTTCCACAGCAGACAAAAACAATCGAGAGGAATGGCAGTATTGTGCCACTCAAATAAATTTTCCCACTACGCCATACAAAAATGCAAACCTTCTTCTCAAGAGCAACTGATTGTACAATGCACAGAAGGCTAGGGTTCCTGTCAACCAATCAGTAACGAGAACCGACTCCATGTTCCAGAAAAGGGAAGAGGGCTTGCAGACTCTGTCCTGCTAATTCTTTCGCGATGCTTCAATTCATTCAGCGCCTCACGGAGGGCGATCAAAGGCGGACGTTGAAGGACCCCTTATTCTTGTCCTCTTTTCTGAATGGCCGACGCAACCCATAGCCTTCGCTGCACTGTACAGACTTGGTGAGCTTTCACCTGCAGGCCACACCGACGGGCAGGCATAGCCTCCTGTTGATAGTGGCGATGAAGTAGTCCACCGATCTCTGGTGGTCGCAGGCTGCGAGGCGTCGAACGCTCTCCAGCATGCCTTCCAGGAGCAGGCTGTTGATGTGCTGCATGCGACAGCCTGGCTGCCGGTTGCCATTGTTCGGGTAGAAATCCACATGACCGACCAACTGATCGATCCCGAAGCCTGTGTAGCAAGTGCAACATGCGCGCACGCCACGTGAACGTGGGGTCGTCCAGATTGGCGATGCTCCACTTTGTGCTGCTCATTTTTTTATCCGCTACTTTTTTATGCATACAAGAACTGCAACGTTGTACATAACAAGAATTAGAAGGGAACAATGAGCAAAGTTCTTTATCTGGGCACAGGAACACTCTCTCTGGGAGGTTACAAGCTGGATTAAAGGACACGTGCCTATATACAGAACTTATGCATGTATTACATGCATAAAGGTATGTGCCTAATGCATTTGAGAGCACTGGCGCTGGGGGAGGGGGGGTGATGAATATAGTGAGCGAAGCCTTTTCTCCTTCGCCATGTCACAAGCAAGACACTCGCCTTTATCGTTGAAGAAACCGAGGTTCGCGACGATGCTGAACGGCAGGCTTGCGTCGGAGTGGATCACGTCGACAAAGGCTGCGTCGGTGGGATCTAGCCGCACGGCGGGCGGCATGTGGAAGAAGTACGGCCCGGCGGGGTCCAATCCTGGGAACGTTTCAGAATGGAAAGCTCGGCAGAGAAAACACAGGCGGTTCGGCATTCTGCAAAAACAAAAAGAGTGCTGAAATCTCCTTCATTCATTTGGCTCCATGTTCAATAGTTACCTTACCCGCCCATAATGGATATGTCTACTCTGCTCGTTCTCAATCACCACGAACGTATTTGATTGGTGGGTTCGAAAAGTTTAAAAGCGGTTTGAAAAACTTACACAAACTGACGTTTTCCCGCATCCGGTCGCCCACTGCTTTGACAAGCAGCTGTACGTTCTGCTCGAGCATTCTTTCTCTGGTTCTGATGCAGAATGTGCTTCACATCATAGCAACCCGAGTCGGTGCATACAGTAACCAGCCAAATGTACCACTTGATATAAAACAAATACTTACTTTCCCCTTCCACACAAGAAGTTAAACAGAGCGCAGGCATTGACCCTCAGATTATTGCAAACAGGTTCATATCCCAGCCCGGCTTTATTCCACAAAATTTATCCCGACACCTATGCCACTAGTTCTTGCAGGCACTGCAATGACATCGCTAGCCTAGACCATATGCTCTGGCGTTGCCCCTCGTTACGAGGCACAGAACAAATCAATGAAGACAAGTGGCTCTCCGCTATCATGAGCCCCGATGCCGGGGCGCAACTATGGGCTGTCCAGAGGGCCCACGATGCGGCGGTCGGGCAAGGCCTGACTGTCCCAACGTGGGAACAGCCCGCAGCGCGCTGAGTCGCGTACCTCAGGACCTTATTAAAGTTTTGCATCCATCCATCCATCCATCCCACGCGAGTAACTTGACAGAAATGTCTGAGTTTTTAGAGTGCTATACTGTATTAAAACTGGCAGTGCAGACCAGACCACGTAATAGTTGAAAGCAGGAACTCGCAGAAAGGTGGCATATTCTGGTATCTTTGGCGCTTAATCCTAGATATGATATGCTTAATGCGATTTCTCAACGGCAAAGTGTACAGTGCAACCCTCTGTTAAAAGGAACACCGAACCGCTAAAAATGCATATCAGCACCAATATTTAGCCAAATGACATAAAAAACTGGCTGGCATGAGATGTAAGGAATACATACATGCGTAAAAAATAATATAATATTGCATATCTGCTGCCGCATTTCATAGCATCATATTAGGTGTTTCTGTTAAGAGTGAATCATTTTGTACATTTCCGGCACACCAGTCTGATTAAAATAAGCATGTACACTGCTCATGGTGAATTGCAGTGATTTATGGCGTAAAAGCTCATACTGCCGAAAATCTTCAACGCTACGTTGTCCTGGTAATTACAATAAGGCTGGATGTACGTTGTACTTCTTGTATGTATGAAACTATTGTCTTTATTTTTTTCCCGCCGCCTTTGCTAATTTTGACACAATAAAATGCCCTTCACCAGTAATCCTTCCAATCTTGTCGATGCGCTCGCCGGCGTACCCAGCTATCTGTGCACCGAGGCTGTGGCCAATGATGTGGAAGTCCGCTGGAGAGGCATCGGTCGCATTCTGAAATAGAAATTCAAAACTAAGCACTGTCTTCAATTCATACTAAAACAGGAAGGCACCACTGATTACACGGCACAGAAACAAACTAACGTAAAACGTTCGCTCATATGTCCCGTTTCTCAAAACCGAAGCGCCAGGTACCATGGAAGACCCGGCATGAGGCAAGCAACCCTCAATTACATTGGACGCAGAATGCGGCAGGTTTCCGCTGCCATAAAGTGAGCATTTATTGTAAGCTATAAGCGAGTGCTTGATCTGTTCATACTAATTTATCAACGTTTCTTAATAGGAATAATTTTCCTATCTGGTTAATTGCCAAGCACACAAGCCATACGGCATATACCTTTCACTTTTAATAATCTGCATTCATTATTCTAAGAAGTCTGTACGATCAAAATTATTTAAATTCTCAAATTTTACATCCTAAAAATCACGATCTGATTCTGATACACGTCATAGTGGGAGTCTCTGAGTTCATTTCCACAACCTCAGATTCTTTAACGTGCACGAGTGTTCTTGCATTTCGCCCTGATCGAAATGCGGCCGCCTAGGCCGGTATTCAACGCGAGACCTCGGGCTCAGACCGAGCTTCTAAGATTCGAGTTTCTTGGTCACCAGTCCGTGATCGTGCGTTTCTAAGATCCAACATCAAATTGAAACCAAGATTTCTTGTGAAGTTTTGATATTCTTTAGCAGCCATGCAGGACACTGAACATTACTCCCCGCGGTCGCTCAGTTGCTATTGCATTGAGCTGCGAGACACGACGTCGTGGGTTCGACCAGACCATGGCCATGCAGCCACACTCCAGTGCAGGAGGAATGCAAGAACGCTTGTGTACCGTGCATCGAGTGCGTTTTACAAAAAAAAAAAAAACCTACAGTGACAAAATCAATCTGGAGCCTCCCACTACAGCATGCCTCATAATAAGATCGGGTGTTCACATCTAATACCAAATAATTTAAAACACTAGATATTCAAAATTACAACGAGTTGTAATACGCGCATAAAGAAATGCGTTTTTGATATTTCACCTCACCATGACCTTGCTGCATTTTGCCTGCCGTGTTTTTCCTAAACAACCTAAAAATTGTCCTCCGCTTTCCGTTTGGCGCCCAATAATTCTGCCTGCTTCATATCATTTCGAGCCCCGAAGCAATGAGTCAAAATAACCGATTATTCGCTTTGTGAATTCAAAAAGCTTTGTCTCTTACCTGCAGGGTTGATATGAGCAGCGCGAGCTCGGCCCCCACCACTCTTGTGTTGGCCGTCGCCTTTGTGTACGGGGGCCCGTTGCCTCGGCTCCAGTCGACCACGATCACGTTGTAGTCATCATGCTTCAGAAACTCGTCCTTCATGATCTGAGGTCAGTGACGAAACGGTTTCAGGCACTGTTCTTTTCAGCCCGTCAGAATACTGAAAGAGCAACACCTGATAGAAAAAAACGATAGTTTGTAAAAAAAATTGTCTTTGGGCAAGTTGAAGTAAAGGTTTGCTGTCAGGCCTTCCTGTAAATTTTTGCAAGGTCTTTTAAGCACAGTTTGAACAGCGTCAAAAAACAGACTGGTCTACTTTCTTTTTTACTATTTCTTTAAGGTCTCTCAAGCCACGCCTAACGACATAAGGCACAGCGAAGAAAATGTCGCTAAGGAATGCTTGCACTATATTCGTCAATAGCTTACCCTTATGGTTTCTGTATTATTGAACAAATTAGATATCCTTAACGTGGAAGCAAGCAACATTTGTGAATGAATGAATGAATGCTACTAATGCTCGTTATCCTGAAATCATCAGTTCGCCGTAAGCCAAACAGTTGCTAAATTTCAGACTTTCTTTTCTGCAACGACTACCTTGACGCGTTTCAAATTTAGTGGCAAGGAAAGAAAACATGCAGTTCTACGAAGGCATCAAGTTAACGTCTTGCTGAACATACAAGTAATAGAACATAATTCGGTCCCTTTGACTCGCCCTCTACTTCGCAAACTGGTTCCAGTCAGTTCAGCGCCAGTTCCTTGCTGGTGAAGACGACCCGTCACCTGCTGCCTCAAGCCTGCACTACCCTTGTCTGCATATGCAGGGAATACCGCGTACTCGTCCTGCACGGAATCTGCACCACAGTGAGGGTCCGCACGGGTGCGAGAATTGGCCCGCACACTTTGAAATGAATAGTTCGGTGCAGTTTTTAGAATAACTAAGTGCTGAACCTAGGTCACATACTCGATAGACGTAACACTTCGGTAGTGGAGGAGTGACTGACGGACTACTGCCCAGAAAGCAAGAAGGCACTGCTAAGGCACTTTAGACTTCTATAGGCCTGGCTTGATCACTAGACCTACCTTTTCTTCGCGCATCCGGACGGGTGTTTCGCGTTTGATACTGTTTCTTTCTCTCTTTCTCTCTTTAGCTGTGCTATGAAGTGCAGGAAAAAGGAAGGGGCCTTATATTAGAATGTACAAGCAAGTGACTGAGCACGGGAGCGAAAGCTTAGGTGTGCCGGCGTTTCAACACGTCGAAATGACACTCACGACCATCCACTTGCCAACCTCCTGCGAGTCCATGAAACCATGCACGATGACCTTGGTCTTGAGCGAGCCGTTGAAGAAGGAGTCCTCAACGGGCCCCACCATGCCGTCGGCACTCAGCAGCTCCGGTTCGTTCGGGTTGCGCTTGGTGAACAGCAGGAACCGGGTGCTGATGCGCTCGCGGTCATCGGGCAGCACGTTGATGGGCCGGTGGATCACGTGGTAGAAGATGTCGTCGTTCTCGAAGCACCCGAGGCCACGCATGCACTTGCTCGACACGGAGGGCGTCCCGCCCACTGCCGAGTCGGAGACAGGGAAACAGCCAAACCGTGACCATATTAGGAAGCCACAAAGCCGGCCACAAAACTGTAGAACTGAGACGAGTAAGGTCACGGTACAAGCGACAACTGTTTTCGTTCATTGCGTCAAGTTTAGGAAGCACACGCGATTTACCCACAACGCTGGGTGGCCGTAAAGTGTATGAAGGGTGAGAGACGGGAAAGGAAAAGAAAGAAAAATAGAAAAGATGGGATTTATTTATTTTTATTTTTGGAAATGCTGAGAAGTGCTGTACTAAAACGATAAGATACCGAGATTAAACAAAGATTAAATAGCAAATGTAGTAGTATTAGATAAGACAAACAAATCAAAGCATGTGTAGTTTAAATATGAAAAAATAGTTTCATACTTTATGCTTGGTAGAGATACGTGGCTTTATTTGTTAGGCTAACCATACATTGAATTTGTCATACATTTTGAACGTGCACGTTGTGTTTTAGATAACCGGCAATAGCCAAGAGACTTTTTTACATGAATTCAAATGGGCTGCGTATGCAGTGAACTGAAGTTGACGAAACCATAAATAGTTATGGAGAAGACAGCGATGGGTTTAGCGATAAAGAAGTAGGAATCAGACCGACCTAGGTGACGTTCTATTCTCGGTGACCAGCTATGAACTTAGTAGAGGTTCCACCTAAAAATGCACACTACCAGAGCACTCTGGGCCTCCACCATCTCGAACATCGTTCCCGAGAGGCGCCGATATTGAAAGTCCGTCTCAGCCGCAGCGTAGATAAGCAGACATAAATCAAGCATAAATGAGCAGAAGTAATTGGATGGCACATTTTTACGTATTATCTTCGAGTTGGACAGCGGTCAATTTGCCACTGCGTTCTCACGTCGTCACCGACTGCAGCAGAGATTGATCCTTCTGGTCCGAATTTTTTAATGAAGTAAAAGTGCATCTGTACGACCAACAAACACACAAGATATAAAGAAAAAAGAGTTTTGGGGAGTTTTTGAGAATAATCGAAGGTTTTTCTCAAACAGCCAGAAACTCAATCTGTTGTGAGCCGCACGTAGTTCCTCAGACTTCTGTATTCGCGATCGTAACGGGGTTAAATAGGGCCACAGATCACATGACGACCATTTTTTCACCACCCAGGGCTGGTCAAATCACCCCCCAAGACAGCAGGCTTCAAGTCCTCGGAATTGAAGTCTAACCTCAGCATGATGCTAGACATGGACCTTATATATATATATATATATATATATATGCAGTGCAGAGTCAAACCTCACAATTTTTGAAATCGCTTTGTTCCAACTGGTTTTCTTGATGTCGGATTTATGAGTCCCACAGAAATTATTGCACCATCGAAAATTGACGCTACCCAAAGCTCTAGCTGGAGAACTCCAACCTGCCCTGAAACTGATCTGACAACCTGAGCCTACGAGAACTTCTTTGTGATTGTTTTCAGCACTCATGTTAGCGCACTGAAGAGTATCCCAAAAGAGAGAATTGAGGTTGAGTGAACAATGTACTTCATAGGACTGACAACTGGTAGACCACACTGATCTCACACGGGCACTTTCAAATACCATTGAAACCAAATATACATTTAAATCCGCGAGCCCCGATAGCTGCCTTCGGCGGACTCACACAAAGGGGTCAATGACGCTCGCAGGATTTCAATAGTCCGTGGTCTCAATGGCCATTGAAAGCGAGTGTATAAAAGACGTATAAGAGAATATGTGTCAAAGGATGAGATACAAATACTCCATGGTTGCAGGGAACTAGATGACGAGCTGAAATATGAAAATATGCCCTCACACGATGGGTTTTGTCGACATCGAACAGTAGTAATTGAAGGTCTCTCGCCCAGACATTTGTATGGCAGCTGAAATTGTTAGGAGAGTGATTATAATGAAGATCAACTATTGAGTAAAGTTAATGCCAATGGGTCGGTCAGGAATATTCAGAAAAGCATGACCTATATCTGCCATAAAAAGTAAAATATAAAGCTTTAGAAAGGATTACAGTTTGCTTTTTCGGAGCGAGCAAGGTCTTTTTTTTTCTGAGCTGCGACTTACCCTGTTCCTAAGTCACAACTCAGTTCACTTATATTGTGTAGCATACTCCCTTGACTTACTCTGCTGAACCCCTGAACTGACAACTTGAGCGGTCGGTAAGTGAATTTTGGCCCTCTAATTACAAGTTATCAATAATGTTTACTCCGTTTTACTACAGCAGTGCTTCGCAGACCTGTCTGCTAGGAAGGCAGCCCAAAAAGATTAATAAAAAAGGCAGAACTGGCGTATTCAGGCAATCAATTTTCGGCTACACAGCAGCGTGCTACAGTAAGGTTGATGACATTTCATTTTCTATCTTATTGCTCATCCCGTATACGACACGAAACATGAAAGAACAAGCGAAAGGCAAGGCTCAGCCCACAGGAACAGCGTTTCGACGAGACGTCTCGTCTCTCATACCAAAGCAAAGCTCACTCAAAAACACTGATAGCGTACTTAGATGTCCCGATCCCTCGTTTTACTCTCAAATCCTTACAAGTCATCACTTTCCCTAACCCCACTTCAGAGCGGCGTAATGTAGAAATTGTTGAACTGTTTTACACCACTGTTATTTCTGAACGTTGCTCATCCTTGGATTTCATGAAATTTGCTAAAGCGTCTAACACACGGAATTTTCCTCATCTAAATATAACACCTCCGTACGCCCGCATTGAACAAATTAAAATATAGTTTTTTTCCCCGATCCATTTAATTCTGGAACCAACTTCCCCCTAACATACGAAAATTGACATTTGATAATTTTTTCAAGGAAATTTACTGGTTGATGCCCCTCATTCCTAGGACCATTTATTATTCACTATGTTTATGTGCATATAAGTATGTACTGAAAGACCACTTTTCTTATCTTTTCTTTTTCGGCATATTTCTTACACTAGTGCTTTGTTTTGTAACTTTGATTTGTCTAGCCCCTTTTGCTGTGTGTATGACACCCTTGATTTTGTACCCACTCCTGCGAAAACCCTCTTAGGGTTGCAGTATGTATAAATAAATAAAAATAAATTAATAAATCTACACTTTGGAGAGCGCTTCGTCTGAAAACTCACGCGTTCGACGCAGCAGCTTGGTGGCGTGCTCCGTGATTCCGGCTCCGACCAGGTTGCACAGGAAAACGACCGCACCTATGCGCACGGGTAAGGCCACCATTGTTTCGTGGTCGCCCCGACTTTGGCGCTCAGGAGGTGCCGGTTGCTGAACGGTGACGCCGACGACGTTGATGCCGCGCTGGGTCCCTGGTTGCGCTGGTTTCGCTTTCTGCGAACGTCGGAGAGCATACAGGGCTGAGCCGAAACGTCGTTACCCTTCTCCCTCACCTTCTCTCTCTCTCCGCCTACTACTGCTGGCAATTCTATTATTTTGCTCGCTTTTGACATAGAAAAGAAAGAGCGCTCGGTTATACCGAATCACCCGAGCCCGACGGAAACTGTCGTCGGCCGTGTGCGCGTTTTTTTTTCCCAGGCGGTCGTTTTGAATTGCCGAGTACAATGACTGCTGCCGCATACTTCCGGGCGCAGCTATGCTATTTTTTTTTTTGCTCACTTACTCATTTCCCTCTAAAGAACTATTTGAACTTTACAGTTTCGCCTGCCCACTACACAGCCGGGACATGCATACTGTTAGTGTGCGATAAACATTCGTTCGAGCGTGACTGTGAGCGACAACATCACACTAGAGGAGGGGGTTGGGAGGCCCAAAAGAGTATCTGCATGCGTTTTTTGTCAGTTTATCGTTAGGGCCGTCCCATAGTGAGAAAATACATAAATGAAGCCATCACCGCTATCAAAAATGCGAAATGTAACACCGGAGACACTGCTCTAGATAAATTGCGAAATTAATATGGGTTGCACAATAGTAGCTTTCACGTTCAAAACACAATGGATGCCTTCACGTTCAACACATGGGGAAAGCATGTACCGATGCTAAGCAGAGCGCCAAAAGCAAGAAGCGTCAACAAAACTGCAACGAACGACAACGTACCAGTGTCCTAATTTTTCGACGCCCCTCCGTTTCGACCACGTCAGGACCCAACGAGGCGCCCGACGACGATGCCGTCTACCTCCGAACGCCGCGGAATCGACGGCCGAAGCGGCGTTCCTCGTCAATCCTGCGGCAACTGCTCCACGCACTCCCTAGCAGCAGAAGCGCACGCCTCCTGCCTCCGATGCTCATGGCTCCTCGGAAGACGAGCGTGGTCTTCCGCTGCCGCGACCGCCGACACGCTCCAGCGTCATCCGTACGATACACGATGAGCGCACTCCAGGCATGGAAGGAAGAAGGGAGGAAGAAACAGGTTGTCGCGTGACGGACCGCTTCTCCCTTCGACTGCGGAGCAACCAGGGCGCCCTCCCGTACAGCCAGGCCGGAATAAGAAGAGCAAGAAGCCGGAGTATTAGCAATAGCACTCCTCGACCACGGCGCCCGCCGACCCGAAAAAGGGGGGCCGGGCTGATTCCGGCGGTCGACCGGAAAGAGTAACAGCATGACCTGCCCCCCCCCCCCTTCTCGCCCGTTCTTGCCATCCCCCCTCTCGCAAACTCAACATACCACCACCCAACTTCGCTATGGAGTGGGGGGAGGGGAGGGATGAATCGGCTCCCAAAATCAAGCGGCCTCATTTTGCCTCTTTGTCTTGTTTTTCAATAATATTTTCCCTCTTAAAGTGGCTCAGCCGCTGGGTCATTTTCCGAACCAGCTGCTGGCATAAGCGAGGACCCCCGACAACAGCGTGCATGAATTGTTCGTTAGTGCACTACATGCAACGTGCGTGGGAAGAGAGTCCTCTCTGCGCAAGCAGATGCAAATAGGCCAGCTCTGCGGAGCGCGTGGCGTAATAGATGTCATGGGGTATGGAGGGCGCCATAAAATAAGAAGCTCGTGTTCCTGGGGCACTCGGCAGGCGTGGCACGTAGCATCCGCTTATACTCTTCATCTATGCGTGATTGTACGTGGAATCTTTGTTCTTTTGCATGGCGGCATTGTTTTCCGTTTCTTTTATTTTGTTTATTTGCATCTCAACATTTCTTGTTTGTTCGTTTTGTCTGTTCGTCTGTCTGGAAATATTACGATTCATAATATTGACTAATGCAGATGGTTGTCGTCTATTTAATGTATGTTAAATCAGATGGAAAAGCCAGGCCTCTTCAGAGGCCGGCTATGCCAGATGCACTGGTAAGTCAAGAATAAAGAAGGCAATGAAAACACGAAGAGGATATCAACCAGCACTACACAAACGAGCACAAGCATTGCTGCGATGCTTTCCATATGAACGAGTACATTGCTGCATGCGGAAGTAGCTAATAAGCGGTACGAGGCATAGGAAGATATATTTCCAAACAACGTGCTATTACGTAACAGCACGCCCCCTTCCGTGTCACGCCATTTGTGACTCCTGGTGCAGCCCGCAGGAAGTCCTGAGGGCTTCCTCCTGCAGTTCCTAAATTGAATCAAAAATAGCAACGATGCAGAGTAGGAATGGGCACCTACACAACAGCGCTTTGTTCTAGACCGATCCATCTGCAGAGCGCAGGAGGAGCCATTTGGGAGCTAAGCGTCCGCCTCGGTCTTACCGGGATCTGCGGAGGCAGACTTCTTTTCCTTCATCAATATGCGCTTGTTTTCAGCTTTGCGCGGCTTTAAGCGCTTTGCTGCCCTCTACCACACGCAGTGGATTGTCTTCCCGGCTGAAAACCCCACCCTCCTCTACAACCATCACCGTCGTTTTTTTTTGTTTTTTTTTTGCGCCTTATATAGCAGGAGTCTGGTTCTAAATTTCACTTTGGGCAAGGATGCATTAAATAGCGGTTTTTCAAGCTGATCGAAACTTTCCACAGATGGACACTAAATCAGTTGAAGTTACAGTTTGGACAAAAAGCCGCGTCATTAACTTTGGGAAGGCATGGCAAGGGAATAAAGTGGGTGCGCATGTATTCGGCAGGGACAGCTGGGAATAGCCATAGCACGCGCAAAGCTACGAGGCGTTCGTGGCAATAAAGATTAACTGTACATCTGTAATGAAACATGCTGTTTTAATTAGGAAGCATTCGTCAGCCATTGGACGCAGGTAGCCCAATCCATCATTTATTTATTTATTTATTTATTTATTTATTTATTTATTTATATACCTGGGATATGACGGGCACCACAATAAAGAACTGCAATTTAATTTTGACCACTGGCATGAAGTTCTTTCTACCGCTTCAAAATCTATGAAAGTGCACGTTTACTGCATTCAGCCCCCCTCAAAGAGCAGCCATCGCGTCTAGGAGTCGGACCTGCAACCTGGAAGACAAGGAGCGGAATTTCATAACAACTAAACCATTGCCGCTGTTCAGCCAGCTTCTAATTCGTTTGGCGCAGGCACAACGCCACGGACGTAAAGGGCCCGTTATACAACATAGAGCGCTATGTACTGTGTCATGTGCCTTCTATGCCCGTGTCGAGGTCCATGCTCTATACTCGTATTTCGTACAAGAAATTAGAAGACTACCTATCAACACGCCCATATGGCCACTCCGTCTGACTGAACCAGCAAAATTTGTGTTCTAGCAAAACCAGCAGAGCAAGCCAGAAAATCTGGCTAGTGATCAGCGTATACCTAAGACTTCAGTATATGGAGGCTAAGCATGCGTCGGAACGAGGGGCACCATACACGGATTTGTCTAACATTCTACTGGGAACATCTCTCGTACGTGTTTGCTTGTATCTTTTATGCATATAAAGAATTTCTACCTCAGTACTTCTTATGATTCTTTCTTTTTTTTCGATTTCTTGCGTTAAAAACATTACTGGGGTTCCAAGTGCCGAAATCGGGAACTCATTACGAGGTACGCGGTAGCGGGGTTTCGTATTTATTTTGGTGACTTGGGCGTTCTTCAGCGTACAATTAAATGTAAGTACTCGAGTGGTTTTACATACTGGCCCCATCAAAATGCGACCGCGCCGTCGGCTATCGAACCCGCGACCTCCAGCTCAGCAGCAAAACGCCATTGTCAGTGGCCTCCAGCTTTCCGCACTTTCGGTGATGAGTGTTACCGTCCATTATAATACGGAGGGTAATACATAGACTGCATAAATGTCAATTTTTCTAAAGTTTTCGATCGTGTGGCTCACTGCCGTTTAATTACCGAACTGATTATTTAACTATTATCTTTGATTTTAACTTTAACTATTAACTATTACTCTCACACAAGCTGTTTACTTGAGCTAAAAACACTTCATCTCTGTTATCCGACTTTACTTCTGGTGTTCCTCGAAACAGCGTCCAGAGTTCTTTATTATTTCTCATCTACATAAATGACCTCCCATCTCAATAACATCTAGCATCCGTTTGTTTGCCGACGATCGCATAATATACCGTAAAATTGTGACTCACGCAGATAATCTGGTACTACAACAGGATCTTGCCAAAATCACATTCCGGTGCCCGCAGTGGCAAAGGACAGTTAACACCGACAAATGCAAACTAATGACGTTCGACCGAAAGCAGTCAAACAC